>NW_025767113.1:0-165000 GCF_003918875.1 Haliotis rubra | reverse complement strand
ACTAGTACTGCACCGTCGTTTGACAGACGGCCTCGGTAACTATGTATGTCTGACACAACTGCACCGTCGTTTGACAGACGACCTCGGTAACTGTGTCTGTCTGACCCAACTGCACCATCGGTTGACAGACGACCTCGGGAACTCTGTCTGTCTGACCCAACTGCACCGTCGGTTGACAGACGACCTCGGTAACTTTGTCTGTCTGACCCAACTGCACCGTCGTTTGACAGACGGCCTCGGTTACTCTGTCTGTCTGACCAAACTGCACCGTCGGTTGACAGACGACCTCGGTAACTTTGTCTGTCTGACCCAACTGCACCGTCGGTTGACAGACGACCTCGGGAACTCTGTCTGTCTGACCCAACTGCACCGTCGGTTGACAGACGGCCTCGGTAACTCTGTCTGTCTGACCCAACTAGTACTGCACCGTCGTTTGACAGACGGCCTCGGTAACTATGTCTGTCTGACACAACTGCACCGTCGTTTGACAGACGACCTCGGTACTGTGTCTGTCTGACACAACTGCACCGTCGTTTGACAGACGACCTCGGTGACTTTGTCTGTCTGACCCAACTGCACCGTCGGTTGACAGACGACCTCGGTAACTTTGTCTGTCTGACCCAACTGCACCGTCGGTTGACAGACGACCTCGGTTACTCTGTCTGTCTGACCCAACTGCACCGTCGGTTGACAGACGACCTCGGTAACTTTGTCTGTCTGACCCAACTGCACCGTCGGTTGACAGACGACCTCGGTAACTCTGTCTGTCTGACCCAACTACACCGTCGGTTGACAGACGACCTCGGTAACTTTGTCTGTCTGACCCAACTGCACCGTCGGTTGACAGACGACCTCGGTAACTATGACTGTCTGACCCAACTGCACCATCGTTTGACAGACGGCCTCGGTAACTGTGTGTGACTGTGTCGTTTGACCGACAACTGCACCGACCCAACGCACCATCGACAGACGGCCTCGGTAACTCTGTCTGTGTGACCCAACTGCACCGTCGGTTGGCAGACGGCCTCGGTAACTGTGTCTGTGTGACCCAACTGCACCATCGGTTGACAGACGGCCTCGGTAACTGTGTCTGTGTGACCCAACTGCACCATCGGTTGACAGACGGCCTCGGTAACTGTGTCGTGTGAAACTGCACCGTCGTTTGACAGACGACCTCGGTAACTATGACTGTCTGACCCAACTGCACCATCGGTTGACAGACGACCTCGGTTACTCTGTCTGTGTGACCCAACTGCACCGTCGGTTGACAGACGACCTCGGTTACTCTGTCTGTCTGACCCAACTGCACCGTCGGTTGACAGACGGCCTCGGTAACTATGACTGTCTGACCAAACTGCACCATCGGTTGACAGACGACCTCGGTAACTCTGTCTGTCTGACCCAACTGCACCGTCGGTTGACAGACGACCTCGGTAACTCTGTCTGTCTGACCCAACTGCACCGTCGGTTGACAGACGACCTCGGTAACTCTGTCTGTCTGACCCAACTGCACCATCGTTTGACAGACGACCTCGGTAACTGTGTCTGTCTGACCCAACTGCACCATCGTTTGACAGACGACCTCGGTAACTGTGTCTGTATGACCCAACTGCACCGTCGGTTGGCAGACGACCTCGGTAACTGTGTCTGTCTGTCTTGACCCAACTGCACCATCGTTTGACAGACGACCTCGGTAACTGTGTCTGTATGACCCAACTGCACCGTCGGTTGGCAGACGACCTCGGTAACTGTCTGTCTGACCCAACTGCACCATCGTTTGACAGACGACCTCGGTAACTGTGTCTGTATGACCCAACTGCACCGTCGGTTGACAGACGACCTCGGTAACTGTGTCTGTCTGACCCAACTGCACCATCGTTTGACAGACGACCTCGGTAACTGTGTCTGTATGACCCAACTGCACCGTCGGTTGGCAGACGACCTCGGTAACTGTGTCTGTATGACCCAACTGCACCGTCGGTTGGCAGACGACCTCGGTAACTGTGTCTGTATGACCCAACTGCACCGTCGGTTGGCAGACGACCTCGGTAACTGTGTCTGTCTGACCCAACTGCACCGTCGTTTGACAGACGACCTCGGTAACTGTGTCTGTCTGACCCAACTGCACCGTCGTTTGACAGACGACCTCGGTAACTGTGTCTGTATGACCCAACTGCACCGTCGGTTGGCAGACGGCTTCGGTAACTGTGTCTATATGACACAACTGCACCGTCGGTTCACAGACGGCATCGGTAACTGTCTCTATATGACACAACTGCACCGTCGTTTGACAGACGACCTCGGGAACTCTGTCTGTCTGACCCAACTGCACCGTCGTTTGACAGACGACCTCGGTAACTGTGTCTGTATGACCCAACTGCACCGTCGGTTGGCAGACGGCTTCGGTAACTGTGTCTATATGACACAACTGCACCGTCGGTTCACAGACGGCATCGGTAACTGTCTCTATATGACACAACTGCACCGTCGTTTGACAGACGGCCTCGGTAACTTTGTCTGTATGACCCAACTGCACCGTCGGTTGACAGACGACCTCGGTAACTGTCTGCTCAAGGCAGACATTAGGCTGATTAACAATCTCTGTTTGTATGGGTGATGATGGGCTTTTATTGTCTTACACATTCCCAGATTTGTGTTTTTTACCTCTAACTTTCCGAACCTGAAAATAACATTGGTGACAAAGCATTATTCCAGCTATCCTATCATAATTGCTGTCTTGCATCTCATCATCCAAAGGTCACGTGACGGACTGGATGGTAGAAAACCTGCAAGTCGGGATGACATGGCATGAGACTGCAGTGGACGTGAGTGGACGTCAGTGGTGATAAGAAAGATGCTTTGACACTATCTTTCACAAAATTTGCTTCGGAAGGGAGGTAACTGCAGTGGAGGGGACGAGTCAAGATCGGCAATGCGGATTTCCGAATCGCCAAGTTGTGGTGTTAGTCGCTCTCTGAGAGGAGACAAGTTCACTGTGTATTTCTTTTTGACGGATATTCACGATAGTGTAAGTACTCTACAATTGTAATGTTTGGAAGAATTATATTTTAATCAGGTGAACATGACATGAATGTTTCCTTTCATTATCTGTTATTTGGGCAACCATGGGCATTTGTTTATTTCATGAGAAAGTTGTATGTTAAGACTGCTTTCATGGCAGCTTAACCTTCACTCACGAACTTCCATCTACTCAACCGGTCGTGAGTGACAAGGACTCCATGTTGATGTCAACTTCCAGAGGAAGAATGTGAAGCACGACCACTGCCAGTACCCAAACAGTTGATTCTATGTTGAAACATACCACGATGTTCTACTCTGCCAACCCGGCCAACCAGTTGAACATGACCCCCCAAACTGTTGATTCTATGTTGAAACATACCACGATGTTCTACTCTGCCAACACGACCAACCAGTTGAACATGACCCCCAAACTGTTGATTCTATGTTAGAACATACCACGATGTTCTACTCTGCCAACACGGCCAACCAGTTGAACATGACCCCCCAAACTGTTGATTCTATGTTGGAACATACCACGATGTTCTACTCTGCCAACACGACCAATGCCAGTACCCAAACTGTTGATTCTATGTTGAAACATACCACGATGTTCTACTCTGCCAACACGACCAATGCCAGTACCCAAACTGTTGATTCTATGTTGAAACATACCACGATGTTCTACTCTGCCAACCCGGCCAACCAGTTGAACATGACCCCCCAAACTGTTGATTCTATGTTGAAACATACCACGATGTTCTACTCTGCCAACCCGGCCAACCAGTTGAACATGACCCCCCAAACTGTTGATTCTATGTTGAAACATACCACGATTTTCTACTCTGCCAACAAGACCAACCAGTTGAACATGACCCCCAAACTGTTGATTCTATGTTGAAACATACCACGATGTTCTACTCTGCCAACCCGGCCAACCAGTTGAACATGACCCCCCAAACTGTTGATTCTATGTTGAAACATACCACGATGTTCTACTCTGCCAACACGACCAACCAGTTGAAAATGACCCCCAAACTGTTGATTCTATGTTGGAACATACCACGATGTTCTACTCTGCCAACCCGGCCAACCAGTTGAACATGACCCCCCAAACTGTTGATTCTATGTTGAAACATACCACGATGTTCTACTCTGCCAACACGACCAATGCCAGTACCCAAACTGTTGATTCTATGTTGGAACATACCACGATGTTCTACTCTGCCAACACGACCAATGCCAGTACCCAAACTGTTGATTCTATGTTGGAACATACCACGATTTTCTACTCTGCCAACCCGGTCAACCAGTTGAACATGACCCCCCAAACTGTTGATTCTATGTTGAAACATACCACGATGTTCTACTCTGCCAACCCGGCCAACCAGTTGAACATGACCCCCCAAACTGTTGATTCTATGTTGAAACATACCACGATTTTCTACTCTGCCAACACGGCCAACCAGTTGAACATGACCCCCCAAACTGTTGATTCTATGTTGAAACATACCACGATGTTCTACTCTGCCAACACGACCAATGCCAGTACCCAAACTGTTGATTCTATGTTGGAACATACCACGATGTTCTACTCTGCCAACACGACCAATGCCAGTACCCAAACTGTTGATTCTATGTTGAAACATACCACGATGTTCTACTCTGCCAACCCGGCCAACCAGTTGAACATGACCCCCCAAACTGTTGATTCTATGTTGAAACATACCACGATGTTCTACTCTGCCAACCCGGTCAACCAGTTGAACATGACCCCCCAAACTGTTGATTCTATGTTGAAACATACCACGATGTTCTACTCTACCAACACGGCCAACCAGTTGAAAATGACCCCCAAACTGTTGATTCTATGTTGGAACATACCACGATGTTCTACTCTGCCAACACGGCCAACCAGTTGTACATGACCCCCCAAACTGTTGATTCTATGTTGGAACATACCACGATGTTCTACTCTGCGAACACTGTCAACCAGTTGAAAATGACCCCCCAAACTGTCGATTCTTTGTTGAAACATACCACGATGTTCTACTCTGCCAACACGGTCATCAGTTGAAAATGACCCCAGGGCTGTACAGTTTGATCCACGCTGCAATCAATCATGTATTGGTGCAAATGTCAGCTCTACCGCTGCCAGGGTTGATGCAGTTCATGGGTCGCCCAGGGCAACGGGATTGACTGATGACCCTATCTTTGCCTTGGGAGCGAGCTCCGAAGTATTTGTTATTTGTGTCCACAGGTCGACTTGACTGTGGCGGCAGATCAACACTGGCAGTCTGATTACACACATACACATTTTACATGACTATCACAGTATTTAGTAATCACTATGCGTCACTTAGCTCTGTTGCCTTCGTCAAGTGATGCTTCTGGTTTGCACCATACCCATCAAACTGTGGGCTGACAAGGTTGCTACCTCACCTGGAAATGGTCGACTGGTACTGTGTGTTCTACCCCACTTGACAATGGTTGACTGGTACTGTGTCTTCTATCCTACCTGACAATGGTTGACTGGTACTGTGTGTTCTATCCCCACATGACAACGGTTGACTGGTACTGTGTCTTCTATCCCACTTGACAATGGTTGATTGGTACTGTGTCTTCTATCTCACCTGACAATGGTTGACTGGTACTGTGTGTTCTTTCCCACCTGACAATGGTCGACTGGTACTGTGTGTTCTACACCACCTGACAATGGTTGACTGGTACTGTGTGTTCTACCCCACTTGACAATGGTTGACTGGTACTGTGTGTTCTACCCCACTTGACAATGGTTGACTGGTACTGTGTGTTCTACCCGACTCCACCTGACAATGGTTGACTGGTACAGTGTGTTCTATCCCACTTGACAATGGTCAACTAGTACTGTGCGTTCTACCCGACTCCACCTGTCAATAGTTGACTGGTACTGTGTGTTCTAACCCACCTGACAATGGTTGACTGGTACTGTGTGTTCTACACCACTTGACAATGGTTGACTGGTACTGTGTGTTCTACCCCAATTGACAATGGTTGACTGGTACTGTGTGTTCTCCCCGACTCCACCTGACAATGGTTGACTGGTACTGTGTGTTCTATCCCACTTGACAATGGTCAACTGGTACTGTGTGTTCTACCCGACTCCACCTGACAATAGTTGACTGGTACTGTGTGTTCTACCCCACTTGACAATGGTTGACTGGAACTGTGTGTTCTACCCGACTCCACCTGACAATGGTTGACTGGTACTGTGTGTTCTCCCCGACTCCACCTGACAATGGTTGACTGGTACTGTGTGTTCTACCCCACCTGACAATGGTTGACTGGTACTGTGTCTTCTATCCCACTTGACAATGGTCAACTGGTACTGTGTGTTCTACCCGACTCCACCTGACAATAGTTGACTGGTACTGTGTGTTCTAACCCACCTGACAATGGTTGACTGGTACTGTGTGTTCTACCCCACTTGACAATGGTTGACTTGTACTGTGTGTTCTACCCCACTTGACAATGGTTGACTGGTACTGTGTGTTCTATCTCACTTGACAATGGTTGACTTGTACTGTGTGTTCTACCCCACTTGACAATGGTTGACTGGTACTGTGTGTTCTATCTCACTTGACAATGGTTGACTGGTACTGTGTGTTCTACCCGACTCCACCTGACAATAGCTGACTGGAACTGTGTGTTCTACCCCACTTGACCATGGTTGACTGGTACTGTGTGTTCTACCCGACTCCACCTGACAATGGTTGACTGGTACTGTGTCTTCTATCCCACTTGACAATGGTTGATTGGTACTGTGTCTTCTATCTCACCTGACAATGGTTGACTGGTACTGTGTGTTCTATCCCACCTGACAATGGTCGACTGGTACTGTGTGTTCTAATCCACCCTGACAATGTGGTTGACCACCTTGACAATGGTTGACTGGTACTGTGTGTTCTACCCAACTTGACAATGGTTGACTGGTACTGTGTGTTCTCCACCTGACAATGGTTGACTGGTACTGTGTGTCTATCCACTTGACAATGGTTGACAATGGTTGACTGGTACTGTGTGTTCTCCCGACTCCACCTGACAATGGTTGACTGGTACTGTGTGTTCTAACCCACCTGACAATGGTTGACTGGTACTGTGTGTTCTATCCGACACCTGACAATGGTTGATTGGTACTGTGTGTTCTATCCTTGACTCACCTGACAATGGTTGACTGGTACTGTGTGTTCTACCCCACTTGACAATGGTTGACTGGTACTGTGTGTTCTACCCCACTTGACAATGGTTGACTGGTACTGTGTGTTCTACCCGACTCCACCTGACAATAGTTGACTGGTACTGTGTGTTCTACCCCACCTCACAATGGTTGACTGGTACTGTGTGTTCTATCCCACTTGACAATGGTCAAGTGGTACTGTGTGTTCTATCCCACCTGACAATGGTTGACTGGTACTGTGTGTTTTATCCCACTTGACAATGGTTGACTGGTACTGTGTGTTCTATTCCAATTGACAATGGTCAACTGGTACTGTGTGTTCTATCCCACCTGACAATGGTCAAGTGGCACTGTGTGTTCTATCCCACCTGACAATGGTTGACTGGTACTGTGTGTTCTATCCCACCTGACAATGGTTGACTGGTACTGTGTGTTCTACACCATCTGACAATGGTTGACTGGTACTGTGTGTTCTACCCCACTTGACAATGGTTGACTGGTACTGTGTGTTCTATCCCACTTGACAATGGTTGACTGGTACTGTGTGTTCTATCCCACTTGACAATGGTTGACTGGTACTGTGTGTTCTATCTCACCTGACAATGGTTGGCTGGTACTGTGTGTTCTATCCCGCTTGACAATGGTTGACTGGTACTGTGTGTTCTATCTCACATGACAATGGTTGACTGGTACTGTGTGTTCTATCCCACTTGACAATGGTCGACTGGTACTGTGTGTTCTATCTCACCTGACAATGGTTGACTGGTACTGTGTGTTCTATCCCACTTGACAATCGTCAACTGGTACTGTGTGTTCTATCTCACCTGACAATGGTTGACTGGTACTGTGTGTTCTACCCCACTTGACAATGGTTGACTGGTACTGTGTGTTCTATCCCACTTGACAATGGTCGACTGGTACTGTGTGTCCTATCCCACCTGACAATAGTTGACTGGTACTGTGTGTTCTATCCCACTTGACAATGGTCAACTGGTACTGTGTGTTCTATCCCACTTGACAATGGTCAACTGGTACTGTGTGTTCTATCTCACCTGACAATGGTTGACTGGTACTGTGTGTTCTACCCCACTTGACAATGGTTGACTGGTACTGTGTGTTCTACCCGATTCCACCTGACAATAGTTGACTGGTACTGTGTGTTCTACCCCACCTCACAATGGTTGACTGGTACTGTGTGTTC
The DNA here is from genome assembly GCF_003918875.1 of Haliotis rubra. Lineage (NCBI taxonomy): Eukaryota > Metazoa > Mollusca > Gastropoda > Lepetellida > Haliotidae > Haliotis > Haliotis rubra. The sequence goes on along the minus strand of NW_025767113.1, from coordinate 156,565 downwards.
TATCCCACTTGACAATGGTCAAGTGGTACTGTGTGTTCTATCCCACCTGACAATGGTTGACTGGTACTGTGTGTTCTATCCCACTTGACAATGGTTGACTGGTACTGTGTGTTCTATTCCAATAGACAATGGTCAACTGGTACTGTGTGTTCTATCCCACCTGACAATGGTTGACTGGCACTGTGTGTTCTATCCCACCTGACAATGGTTGACTGGTACTGTGTGTTCTATCCCACCTGACAATGGTTGACTGGTACTGTGTGTTCTACACCACCTGACAATGGTTGACTGGTACTGTGTGTTCTACCCCACTTGACAATGGTTGACTGGTACTGTGTGTTCTATCCCACTTGACAATGATTGACTGGTACTGTGTGTTCTACCCCACTTGACAATGGTTGACTGGTACTGTGTGTTCTATCCCACTTGACAATGGTTGACTGGTACTGTGTGTTCTATCTCACCTGACAATGGTTGGCTGGTACTGTGTGTACTATCCCGCTTGACAATGGTTGACTGGTACTGTGTGTTCTATCTCACATGACAATGGTTGACTGGTACTGTGTGTTCTATCCCACTTGACAATGGTCGACTGATACTGTGTGTTCTATCTCACCTGACAATGGTTGACTGGTACTGTGTGTTCTATCCCACCTGACAATCGTCAACTGGTACTGTGTGTCCTATCCCTCCTGACAATAGTTGACTGGTACTGTGTGTTCTATCCCACTTCACAATGGTTGACTGGTACTGTGTGTTCTATCCCAATAGACGATGGTCAACTGGTACTGTGTGTTCTATCCCACTTGACAATGGTCAACTGGTACTGTGTGTTCTATCTCACCTGACAATGGTTGACTGGTACTGTGTGTTCTATCCCACTTGACAATGGTTGGCTGGTACTGTGTGTTCTTTCCCACTTGACAATGGTTGATTGGTACTGTGTGTTCTACACCACCTGACAATGGTTGACTCGTACTGTGTGTTCTACCCCACTTGACAATGGTTGACGGGTACTGTCGGTTCTACCCGACTCCACCTGACAATGGTTGACTGGTACTGTGTGTTCTATCCCACTTGACAATGGTCAACTGGTACTGTGTGTTCTACCCGACTCCACCTGACAATAGTTGACTGGTACTGTGTGTTCTACCCTCACTTGACAATGGTTGACTTGTACTGTGTGTTCTACCCCACTTGACAATGGTTGACTGGTACTGTGTGTTCTATCTCACTTGACAATGGTTGACTGGTACTATGTGTTCTACCCGACTCCACCTGACAATAGTTGACTGGAACTGTGTGTTCTACCCCACTTGACCATGGTTGACTGGTACTGTGTGTTCTACCCGACTCCACCTGACAATGGTTGACTGGTACTGTGTCTTCTATCCCACTTGACAATGGTTGACTGGTACTGTGTGTTCTATCCCACCTGACAATGGTCGACTGGTACTGTGTGTTCTACACCACCTGACAATGGTTGACTGGTACTGTGTCTTCTACCCAACTTGACAATGGTTGACTGGTACTGTGTGTTCTACCCCACTTGACAATGGTTGACTGGTACTGTGTGTTCTCCCCGACTCCACCTGACAATGGTTGACTGGTACTGTGTGTTCTATCCCACTTGACAATGGTCAACTGGTACTGTGTGTTCTACCCGACTCCACCTGACAATAGTTGACTGGTACTGTGTGTTCTATCCCACCCAATGGTTGACTGGTACTGTGTGTTCTACAATGGTTGACTGGTACTGTGTGTTCTACCCCACTTGACCTGGTACTGTGTGTTCTACCCGACTCCACCTGACAATGGTTGACTGGTACTGTGTGTCTATCTCCACCAATGGTTGACTGGTACTGTGTTCTACTCCACACAATGGTTGACTGGTACTGTGTGTTCTACCCCAAATGACAATGGTTGACTGGTACTGTGTCTTCTATCCAACTGACTGACAATGGTCAACTGGTACTGTGTGTTCTACCCGACTCCACCTGACAATGGTTGACTGGTACTGTGTGTTCTACCCACCTCCTCACAATGGTTGACTGGTACTGTGTGTTCTATCCCACTTGACAATGGTCAAGTGGTACTGTGTGTTCTATCCCACCTGACAATGGTTGACTGGTACTGTGTGTTTTATCCCACTTGACAATGGTTGACTGGTACTGTGTGTTCTATTCCAATTGACAATGGTCAACTGGTACTGTGTGTTCTATCCCACCTGACAATGGTCAAGTGGCACTGTGTGTTCTATCCCACCTGACAATGGTTGACTGGTACTGTGTGTTCTATCCCACCTGACAATGGTTGACTGGTACTGTGTGTTCTACACCATCTGACAATGGTTGACTGGTACTGTGTGTTCTACCCCACTTGACAATGGTTGACTGGTACTGTGTGTTCTATCCCACTTGACAATGATTGACTGGTACTGTGTGTTCTACCCCACTTGACAATGGTTGAATGGTACTGTGTGTTCTATCCCACTTGACAATGGTTGACTGGTACTGTGTGTTCTATCTCACCTGACAATGGTTGGCTGGTACTGTGTGTTCTATCCCGCTTGACAATGGTTGACTGGTACTGTGTGTTCTATCTCACATGACAATGGTTGACTGGTACTGTGTGTTCTATCCCACTTGACAATGGTCGACTGATACTGTGTGTTCTATCTCACCTGACAATGGTTGACTGGTACTGTGTGTTCTATCCCACTTGACAATGGTCAACTGGTACTGTGTGTTCTATCTCACCTGACAATGGTTGACTGGTACTGTGTGTTCTACCCCACTTGACAATGGTTGACTGGTACTGTGTGTTCTATCCCACTTGACAATGGTCGACTGGTACTGTGTGTCCTATCCCACCTGACAATGGTTGACTGGTACTGTGTGTTCTATCCCACTTGACAATGGTTGACTGGTACTGTGTGTTCTATCCCAATAGACGATGGTCAACTGGTACTGTGTGTTCTATCCCACTTGACAATGGTCAACTGGTACTGTGTGTTCTATCTCACCTGACAATGGTTGACTGGTACTGTGTGTTCTCTACCCACTTGACAATGGTTGACTGGTACTGTGTGTTCTACCCGATTCCACCTGACAATGGTTGACTGGTACTGTGTTCTACTGTGTTCTACCCCTGTGTGTTCTATCCCACCTGACAATGGTTGACTGGTACTGTGTGTTCTATCCCACTTGACAATGGTCAAGTGGTACTGTGTGTTCTATCCCACCTGACAATGGTTGACTGGTACTGTGTGTTCTATCCCACTTGACAATGGTTGACTGGTACTGTGTGTTCTATTCCAATAGACAATGGTCAACTGGTACTGTGTGTTCTATCCCACCTGACAATGGTCAAGTGGCACTGTGTGTTCTATCCCACCTGACAATGGTTGACTGGTACTGTGTGTTCTATCCCACCTGACAATGGTTGACTGGTACTGTGTGTTCTACACCACCTGACAATGGTTGACTGGTACTGTGTGTTCTACCCCACTTGACAATGGTTGACTGGTACTGTGTGTTCTATCCCACTTGACAATGGTTGACTGGTACTGTGTGTTCTACCCCACTTGACAATGGTTGACTGGTACTGTGTGTTCTATCCCACTTGACAATGGTTGACTGGTACTGTGTGTTCTATCTCACCTGACAATGGTTGGCTGGTACTGTGTGTACTATCCCGCTTGACAATGGTTGACTGGTACTGTGTGTTCTATCTCACATGACAATGGTTGACTGGTACTGTGTGTTCTATCCCACTTGACAATGGTCGACTGATACTGTGTGTTCTATCTCACCTGACAATGGTTGACTGGTACTGTGTGTTCTATCCCACTTGACAATCGTCAACTGGTACTGTGTGTCCTGTCCCTCCTGACAATAGTTGACTGGTACTGTGTGTTCTATCCCACTTCACAATGGTTGACTGGTACTGTGTGTTCTATCCCAATAGACGATGGTCAACTGGTACTGTGTGTTCTATCCCACTTGACAATGGTCAACTGGTACTGTGTGTTCTATCTCACCTGACAATGGTTGACTGGTACTGTGTGTTCTATCCCACTTGACAATGGTTGGCTGGTACTGTGTGTTCTTTCCCACTTGACAATGGTTGATTGGTACTGTGTGTTCTACACCACCTGACAATGGTTGACTCGTACTGTGTGTTCTACCCCACTTGACAATGGTTGACTGGTACTGTGTGTTCTATCCCACCTGACAATGGTTGACTGGTACTGTGTGTTCTATCTCACCTGACAATGGTTGACTGGTACTGTGTGTTCTTTCCCACTTGACAATGGTTGACTGGTACTGTGTGTTCTATCTCACCTGACAATGGTTGACTGGTACTGTGTGTTCTACCCAACTTGGCAATGGTTGACTGGTATTGTGTTTTCTATCCCACTTGACAATGGTCGACTGGTACTGTGTGTTCTATCTCACATGACAATGGTTGACTGGTACTGTGTCTTCTATCCCACCTGACAATGGTTGGCTGGTACTGTGTGTTCTATCCCACTTGACAATGGTTGACTGGTACTGTGTGTTCTACCCCACTTGACAATGGCTGACTGGTACGGTGTGTTCTCCCTGACTCCACCTGACAATGGTTGACTGGTACAGTGTGTTCTACCCCACCTGACAATAGTTGACTGGTACTGTTTCTTCTATCCCACTTGACAATGGTCAACTGGTACTGTGTGTTCTACCCGACTCCACCTGACAATAGTTGACTGGTACTGTGTGTTCTACCCCACCTCACAATGGTTGACTGGTACTGTGTGTTCTATCCCACTTGACAATAGTCAAGTGGTACTGTGTGTTCTATCCCAGCTGACAATGGTTGACTGGTACTGTGTGTTCTATCCCACTTGACAATGGTTGACTGGTACTGTGTGTTCTATTCCAATAGACAATGGTCAACTGGTACTGTGTGTTCTACCCCACTTGACAATGGTTGACTGGTACTGTGTCTTCTATCCCACCTGACAATGGTTGACTGGTACTGTGTGTTCTATCCCCACATGACAACGGTTGACTGGTACTGTGTCTTCTATCCCACTTGACAATGGTTGACTGGTACTGTGTCTTCTATCTCACCTGACAATGGTTGACTGGTACTGTGTGTTCTTCCCCACCTGACAATGGTCGACTGGTACTGTGTGTTCTACACCACCTGACAATGGTTGGCTGGTACTGTGTGTTCTATCCCACTTGACAATGGTTGACTGGTACTGTGTGTTCTATCTCACATGACAATGGTTGACTGGTACTGTGTGTTCTATCCCACTTGACAATGGTCGACTGATACTGTGTGTTCTATCTCACCTGACAATGGTTGACTGGTACTGTGTGTTCTATCCCACTTGACAATGGTCAACTGGTACTGTGTGTTCTATCTCACCTGACAATGGTTGGCTGGTACTGTGTGTTCTATCCCACCTGACAATGGTTGACTGGTACTGTGTGTTCTACCCCACTTGACAATGGTTGACTGGTACTGTGTGTTCTCCTGACTCCACCTGACAATCCACTTGACAATGGTTGACTGGTACTGTGTGTTCTATCCCACCTGACAATGGTTGACTGGTACTGTGTGTTCTATCCCACCTGACAATGGTTGACTGGTACTGTGTGTTTCTATCCCACCTTGACAATGGTCAACTGGTACTGTGTGTTCTATCCCACCTGACAATGGTTGACTGGTACTGTGTGTTCTATCCCACCTGACAATGGTTGACTGGTACTGTGTGTTCTATCCCACTTGACAATGGTTGACTGGTACTGTGTGTTCTATTCCACCTGACAATGGTTGACTGGTACTGTGTGTTCTATCCCACCTGACAATGGTTGACTGGTACTGTGTGTTCTATCCCACCTGACAATGGTTGACTGGTACTGTGTGTTCTATCCCACCTGACAATGGTTGACTGGTACTGTGTGTTCTACTGACAATGGTTGACTGGTACTGTGTGTTCTATCCCAATGGTTGACTGGTATGTGTGTTCTATCCCTTGACAATGGTTGACTGGTACTGTGTGTTCTATCCCACTTGACAATGGTTGACTGGTACTGTGTGTTCTATCCCACTTGACAATGGTTGACTGGTACTGTGTGTTCTATCTCACCTGACAATGGTTGACTGGTACTGTGTGTTCTATCCCACTTGACAATGGTTGACTGGTACTGTGTGTTCTATCTCACCTGACAATGGTTGACTGGTACTGTGTGTTCTATCCCACTTGACAATGGTTGACTGGTACTGTGTGTTCTATCTCACCTGACAATGGTTGACTGGTACTGTGTGTTCTATCCCACTTGACAATGGTCGACTGGTACTGTGTGTTCTATCTCACCTGACAATGGTTGACTGGTACTGTGTGTTCTATCCCACTTGACAATGGTTGACTGGTACTGTGTGTTCTATCCCACTTGACAATGGTTGACTGGTACTGTGTGTTCTATCCCACTTGACAATGGTTGACTGGTACTGTGTGTTCTATCCCACTTGACAATGGTTGACTGGTACTGTGTGTTCTATCTCACCTGACAATGGTTGGCTGGTACTGTGTGTTCTTTCCCACTTGACAATGGTTGACTGGTACTGTGTGTTCTATCTTACCTGACAATGGTTGACTGGTACTGTGTGTTCTACCCAACTTGGCAATGGTTGACTGGTATTGTGTTTTCTATCCCACTTGACAATGGTCAACTGGTACTGTGTTTTATCCCACTTGACAATGGTTGACTGGTTCTGTGTCTTCTATCCCACCTGACAATGGTTGACTGGTACTGTGTCTTCTACCCCACCTGACAATGGTTGACTGGTACTGTGTCTTCTATCCCACTTGACAATGGTTGACTGGTACTGTGTCTTCTATCCCACCTGACAATGGTTGACTGGTACTGTGTCTTCTACCCTACTTGACAATGGTTGACTGGTACTGTGCGTTCTATCCCACTTGACAATGGTTGACTGGTACTGTGTGTTCTATCTCACCTGACAATGGTTGGCTGGTACTATGTGTTCTACCCAACTTGACAATGGTTGACTGGTATTGTGTTTTCTATCCCACTTGACAATGGTCGACTGGTACTGTGTGTTCTATCTCACCTGACAATGGTTGACTGGTACTGTGTGTTCTACCCCACTTGACAATGGTTGACTGGTACTGTGTGTTCTATCCCACTTGACAATGGTTGACTGGTACTGTGTGTTCTATCCCACCTGACAATGGTTGACTGGTACTGTGTGTTCTATCCCACTTGACAATGGTTGACTGGTACTGTGTGTTCTATCCCAATAGACAATGGTCAACTGGTACTGTGTGTTCTATCCAACCTGACAATGGTCAAGTGGCACTGTGTGTTCTATCCCACCTGACAATGGTTGACTGGTACTGTGTGTTCTATCCCACCTGACAATGGTTGACTGGTACTGTGTGATTCTACACCACATGACAATGGTTGACTGGTACTGTGTGTTCTATCCCACTTGACAATGGTTGACTGGTACTGTGTGTTCTATCCCACTTGACAATGGTTGACTGGTACTGTGTGTTCTACCCCACTTGACAATGGTTGACTGGTACTGTGTGTTCTATCCCACTTGACAATGGTTGACTGGTACTGTGTGTTCTATCTCACACAATGGTTGGCTGACAATGGTCTGACTGGTTGACTGTGTGTTCTATCTCACCTGACAATGGTTGACTGGTACTGTGTGTTCTATCCCACTTGACAATGGTTGACTGGTACTGTGTGTTCTATCTCACTTGACAATGGTTGACTGGTACTGTGTGTTCTATCCCACTTGACAATGGTTGACTGGTACTGTGTGTTCTATCCCACTTGACAATGGTTGACTGGTACTGTGTGTTCTATCCCACTTGACAATGGTTGACTGGTACTGTGTGTTCTATCCCACTTGACAATGGTTGACTGGTACTGTGTGTTCTATCCCACTTGACAATGGTTGACTGGTACTGTGTACTGACAATGGTTGACTGGTATTGTGTTTCTATCCCACCTGACAATGGTTGACTGGTACTGTGTGTTCTATCCACTTGACAATGGTTGACTGGTACTGTGTGTTCTACCCAACTTGACAATGGTTGACTGGTACTGTGTGTTCTATCCCACTTGACAATGGTTGACTGGTACTGTGTGTTCTATCCCACTTGACAATGGTTGACTGGTACTGTGTGTTCTATCCCACCTGACAATGGTTGGCTGGTACTGTGTGTTCTATCCCACTTGACAATGGTTGACTGGTACTGTGTGTTCTATCCCAATAGACAATGGTCAACTGGTACTGTGTGTTCTATCCCACCTGACAATGGTCAAGTGGCACTGTGTGTTCTATCCCACCTGACAATGGTTGACTGGTACTGTGTGTTCTATCCCACCTGACAATGGTTGACTGGTACTGTGTGATCTACACCACATGACAATGGTTGACTGGTACTGTGTGTTCTATCACCACCCCACTTGACAATGGTTGACTGGTACTGTGTGTTCTATCCCACTTGACAATGGTTGACTGGTACTGTGTGTTCTACCCCACTTGACAATGGTTGACTGGTACTGTGTCTTCTATCCCACTTGACAATGGTTGACTGGTACTGTGTGTTCTATCTCACCTGACAATGGTTGGCTGGTACTGTGTGTTCTATCCCACTTGACAATGGTTGACTGGTACTGTGTGTTCTATCTCACATGACAATGGTTGACTGGTACTGTGTGTTCTATCCCACTTGACAATGGTTGACTGATACTGTGTGTTCTATCTCACCTGACAATGGTTGACTGGTACTGTGTGTTCTATCCCACTTGACAATGGTCGACTGGTACTGTGTGTTCTATCTCACCTGACAATGGTTGACTGGTACTGTGTGTTCTATCCCACTTGACAATGGTTGACTGGTACTGTGTTTTCTATCCCACTTGACAATGGTCGACTGGTACTGTGTGTCCTATCCCACTTGACAATGGTTGACTGGTACTGTGTGTTCTATCTCACCTGACAATGGTTGGCTGGTACTGTGTGTTCTATTCCACTTGACAATGGTTCACTGGTACTGTGTGTTCTACCCAACTTGACAATGGTTGACTGGTATTGTGTTTTCTATCCCACTTGACAATGGTCGACTGGTACTGTGTGTTCTATCTCACCTGACAATGGTTGTCTAGTACTGTGTGTTCTACCCAACTTGACAATGGTTGACAATGTGTTTCTATCCCACTACAATGGTTGACTGGTGTGTGTGTTCTATCCCACTTGACAATGGTTGACTGGTACTGTGTGTTCTATCCCACTTGACAATGGTTGACTGGTACTGTGTGTTCTATCCACCTGACAATGGTTGGTACTGTGTATCTGTGTCCCAACAATGGTGACTGGTACTGTGTGTTCTATCCCACCTGACAATGGTTGACTGGTACTGTGTGTTCTATCCCACCTGACAATGGTTGACTGGTACTGTGTGATCTACACCACATGACAATGGTTGACTGGTACTGTGTGTTCTACCCCACTTGACAATGGTTGACTGGTACTGTGTGTTCTATCCCACTTGACAATGGTTGACTGGTACTGTGTGTTCTACCCCACTTGACAATGGTTGACTGGTACTGTGTCTTCTATCCCACTTGACAATGGTTGACTGGTACTGTGTGTTCTATCTCACCTGACAATGGTTGGCTGGTACTGTGTGTTCTATCCCACTTGACAATGGTTGACTGGTACTGTGTCTTCTATCCCACTTGACAATGGTTGACTGGTACTATGTCTTCTATCCCACCTGACAATGGTTGACTGGTACTGTTTCTTCTACCCCACCTGACAATGGTTGATTGGTACTGTGTCTTCTATCCCACCTGACAATGGTTGACTGGTACTGTGTGTTCTACCCCACTTGACAATGGTTGACTGCATTATGTTGCTGCTGTCTCGCCCGACAATGACTGATTGAATCAATTATCTCGTACCTCGCGCGGTAACGTTTGACTGCATCGTTCATCAGCCCATCTGCATGTCTTGAACAAATTGCATCAGAACCTCTCTATATGTTAAACGTGTACTAATCCACCCAACACTACACCAATTTACACACAAAGGTACTCAAATTTACACACATCCCGAACAACGGAGCTTGGGGTGAGGGGGTCAGTTAGTATTTCAGTAGACTACAAGTTGTGTCTTGTTTATTTGTTTTGTTTATTCTTTGTTTATTTATATTTACAGGGCAGCCATGTTCCAATGTCACGATGACCTCCTTCGCAACGACACCAACTACACGCATGATGACGTCAAAACAGCACTTGTTCATCTCGAGCAGGAAGAGCTCCTCTATAAAGTACCAACCTTCATTTATCTGTCTTTTCTTCTTCTCGTCGGCATCCCCGGCAACATTGTCGTCTGCGTCATCTACCTCAAGTTACCCCCGAGTACCCCAAGACGATTCATTGTTGCGCTGGCGCTGTTCGATCTACTCAACTGCCTCGTGGGAATCCCGTTCGAAATAGCTGACCTGATAACGGACTACTTTCTAGATATCCCTACACTTTGCAGATTAGTGCGAATGAGTAATACATTCAGTTCCAGTGGGTCTATATTTATTTTGCTGATAATCAGCGTTGATCGATACAGAAAGATATGTAGACCTTTTCGAAGGCAAATATTGGTAAACGATTCAACAAAGTGCATCTACGTGATCACTGGATTTGCTGGCCTTACTTCCATACCGGCTGTTATAGTCTATGGCCGCCACAGCCTATACATCCGTGGCCTTCAGACATACGATTGTTCGTTCGATGATTCTTTCAGTGAATACATGTTTCCTAAACTCTACCAAATATGCTTGGCACTCGTTTGTGTGATAGCAATCGTCGTTCTTATTCTGTTATACACATTCATTGTGCTGAAGATTGTCAAACAGAAGAAACGTCGAGCGACGTTGACTTCAGGGGCTCGACAAGCAGCAGCAGCAGCACGTGCGGGCAACGCTCCAGAGCGCGGAACAGACACTACCAACAGCGACACTCTCCCATCTCGCTCAGACTCACCACCAGAGAAGTCACACGCTGATAAATCCTCGACCAGGAAGGACACGAAGAAGAGAACAAACAACTTTATCCGGAGTTCCCGGATGACGCTCATGATGCTGGCCGTGACAGTCGTCTTCATCCTTGGCTACATGCCGCACTTAGGGCTCCAGATCACGCGCCAGATACTGAGTTCAGAGTTCACGGACTCACTACACTGCAACCACGTTGGACTCGCATTTTATGCCTTTTTTCTGAGGTCGTATTTTCTCAACAGCGCTGTTAACCCCATCATCTACAGTTGCTATAACAAACGCTTTCGACAGGAGTGTGTGACACTGCTGAAGAGACTGATGTGTCAGAAGACTGAGGCAGAAACCATCAATACAGTGACAGACAGCGAGAGCTAGGTATCCCACCATCTTCAAACGGAAAAAAGCACAACGCTTATTGTATGTGAACTGGGAACGTGGGGAGATACACTGGGAATATGGTGACAAAGATACACTGGGAACGTGGTGACACAGATACACTGGGAACGTGGTGACACAGATACACTGGGAACGTGGTCACACACATACACTGGGAACGTGGTCACACAGATATACTGGGAACGTGGTCACGCAGATACACTGGGAACGTGGTGACACAGATACACTGGGAACGTGGTGACACAGATACACTGGGAACGTGGTCACACACATACACTGGGAACGTGGTCACACAGATATACTGGAAACGTGGTCACACAGATACACTGGGAACGTGGTGACACAGATACACTGGGAACGTGGTCACACAGATATACTGGGAACGTGGTGACAAAGATACACTGGGAACGTGGTCACACAGATACACTGGGAACGTGGTGACACACATACACTGGGAACGTGGTCAAACACATACACTGGGAACGTGGTCACAAAGATACACTGGGAACGTGGTGACACAGATATACTGGGAACGTGGTGACACACATACACTGGGAACGTGGTGACACAGATACACTGGGAATGTGGTCACACATACACTGGGAATGTGGTCACACAGATACACTGGGAACGTGGTCACACAGATACACTGGGAACATGGTCACACACATACACTGGGAACGTGGTCACAAAGATACACTGGGAACGTGGTCAAACACATACATTGGGAACGTGGTGACACAGATACACTGGGAACGTGGTCACACACATACACTGGGAACGTGGTCACACACATACACTGGGAACGTGGTCAAACACATACACTGGGAACGTGGTCACACAGATACACTGGGAACGTGGTCACACACATACACTGGGAACGTGGTCACACATACACTGGGAATGTGGTCACACAGATACACTGGGAACGTTGTGACACAGATACACTGGGAACGTGGTCAAACACATACACTGGGAACGTGGTCACACACATACACTGGGAACGTGGTCACACAGATACACTGGGAATGTGGTCACACATACACTGGGAACGTGGTCAAACACATACACTGGGAATGTGGTCACACAGATACACTGGGAACGTGGTCACACATATGAGTGTATCCGTCTGGAGGTTTGTGTGACAAAGTGTATAAGTAAGAATGTTTTTCGGCAATTTACTTATAAAGTTGAAGATGAAATGCGAAACCTCGGCGGATATCGTGTGGTACATGGAAATACCAGCATTTCGCTAACTCCCTTTCCGTTAATGTGGACACTTGAACTTGACGAAGAGCGGGATGAGCTCAACACTGCAGGATGTGAATTGACAATAAAGAATTAGTAAGGAAGACAGTCACGCGTTGGTTGGCGGTTCAACCTACTCACTATGTAGTCATGATGATTAATGAACAATCTCACAATCTCAAACGAGTCCTAAAAGTATAGTTTACATGTTCAGTACTTTGTAAATATGCCACATAAAGAGAGATCAACATCATATGCATATTTGTTTATGAGCCACAAAACTACGCTCCTTTACGAAGTGACTGCCTTCGTGTGCCTATTACCTGCTAGTCGAACTGACTGCCCTCCTGTGCATAGTGACAGCTGCCCTATACATAGTGACTGTTGTCCTGTACATAGTCACTGTTGTCCTGACTGCTGTCCTGTCCATAGTGACTATTGTCCTGTACACAGTCACTGTTGTCCTGACTGCTGACTACATAGTCACTGTTGTCCTGACTGCTGTCCTGTACATAGTGACTATGTCCTGTACACAGTCACTGTTGTCCTGTACATAGTCACTGTTGTCCTGACTGCTGACCTGTACATAGTCACTGTTGTCCTGTACACAGTCACTGTTGTCCTGTACATAGTCACTGTTGTCCTGTACACAGTCACTGTTATCCTGACTGTTGTCTTGTACACAGTCACTGTTGTCCTGACTGTTGTCCTGTACATAGTCACTGCTGTCGTGTACATAGAGACTGTTGTCCAGTACATAGTGACTGATGTCCTCTACGTATAGACTGTTGTCCTGTATGTAGTGACTGTTGTCCTGTACATAGTGACTGTTCTCCTGTACATGGTGACTGTTGTCCTGACTGTTGTCCTGTACATAGTGACTGTTGTCCTGTACGTAGAGACTGTTGTCATGTACGTAGTGACTGTTGTCCCGACTGTTGTCCCGTACATAGTGACTGTTGTCCTTTACATAGTCACTGTTGTCCTGACTGTTATCCTGTACATATCGACTGTTGTCCCGTACATAGTGACTGTTCTACTGCACATAGTGACTGATGTCCTGTACGTAGAGACTGTTGTCCTGTACGTAGTGACTGTTGTCCCGACTTTTGTCCCGTACATAGTGACTGTTGTCCTGTACATAGTGATTGTTGTACTGTACATAGTGACTGATGTCCTCTACGTAGAGACTGTTGTCCTGTATGTAGTGACTGTTGTCCTGTACATAGTGACTGTTCTCCTGTACATGGTGACTGTTGTGCTGTACATAGTCATTGTTGTCCTGACTGTTGTCCTGTACATACTGACTGTTGTCCTGTACGTAGAGACTGTTGTCCAGTACATAGCGACTGGTGTCCTGTACACAGTCAGTGCTGTCCTGTACATAGTGACTGTTGTCCTGTACATAGTGAGTTGTCCTGTACATAGCGACTGTTGTCCTGTACATAGTCACTGTTGTCCTGTACATAGTCACTGTTGTCCTGTACATAGTCACTGTTGTCCTGACTGCTGTCCTTTACATAGTGACTGTTGTCCTGTACATAGCGACTGTTATCCTGTACATAGTGACTGTTTACTGTACATAGTCACTGTTGTCCTGTACATAGTGACTGTTGTCCTGTACATAGTCACTGTTGTCCTGACTGTTGTCCTGTACATAGTGACTGTTGTCCTGTACATAGCGACTGCTATCCTGTACATAGTGACTGTTGTTCTGGCTGTTATCCTGTACATAGCGACTGTTATCCTGTACATAGTGAATATTGTACTGCACATAGTGACTGATGTCCTGTACGTAGAGATTGTTGTCCTGTACGTATTGACTGTTGTCCTGTAGATAGTCACTGTTGTCTCGACTGTTCTCCGTACATAGTGACTGTTCTCCGTACATAGTGACTGTTGTCCTGTACATAGTGACTGTTGTCCTTTACATAATCACTGTTGTTCTGACTGTTATCCTGTACATAGCGACTGTTGTACTGTACATAGTCACTGTTGTCCTGTACGTAGTGACTGTTGTCATGTACGTGGTGAGTGTTGTCCCGACTGTTGTCCCGTACATAGTCACTGTTGTCCTTTACATAGTCACTGTTGTCCTGACTGTTATCCTGTACATATCGACTGTTGTCCCGTACATAGTGACTGTTCTACTGCACATAGTGACTGATGTCCTGTACGTAGAGACTGTTGTCCTGTACGTAGTGACTGTTGTCCTGTACATAGCGACTGTTGTCCTGTACATAGTCACTGTTGTCCTGTACATAGTCACTGTTGTCCTGTACATAGTCACTGTTGTCCTGACTGCTGTCCTTTACATAGTGAGTTGTCCTGTACATGGCGACTGTTGTCCTGTACATAGTCACTGTTGTCCTGTACATAGTCACTGTTGTCCTGTACATAGTCACTGTTGTCCTGACTGCTGTCCTGTACATAGTGACTGTTGTCCTGTACATAGTGAGTTGTCCTGTACATAGCGACTGTTGTCCTGTACATAGTCACTGTTGTCCTGTACATAGTCACTGTTGTCCTGTACATAGTCACTGTTGTCCTGACTGCTGTCCTGTACATAGTGACTGTTGTCCTGTACATAGCGACTGTTATCCTGTACATAGTGACTGTTTACTGTACATAGTCACTGTTGTCCTGTACATAGTGACTGTTGTCCTGTACATGTTGTCACTGTTGTCCTGACTGTTGTCCTGTACATAGTGACTGTTGTCCTGTACATAGCGACTGCTATCCTGTACATAGTGACTGTTGTTCTGGCTGTTATCCTGTACATAGCGACTGTTATCCTGTACATAGTGAATGTATTACTGCACATAGTGACTGATGTCCTGTACGTAGAGATTGTTGTCCTGTACGTATTGACTGTTGTCCTGTAGATAGTCACTGTTGTCTCGACTGTTCTCCGTACATGGTGACTGTTCTCCGTACATAGTGACTGTTGTCCTGTACATAGTGACTGTTGTCCTTTACATAATCACTGTTGTTCTGTACTGTTATCCTGTACATAGCGACTGTTGTACTGTACATAGTCACTGTTGTCCTGTACGTAGTGACTGTTGTCATGTACGTGGTGAGTGTTGTCCCGACTGTTGTCCCGTACATAGTCACTGTTGTCCTTTACATAGTCACTGTTGTCCTGACTGTTATCCTGTACATATCGACTGTTGTCCCGTACATAGTGACTGTTCTACTGCACATAGTGACTGATGTCCTGTACGTAGAGACTGTTGTCCTGTACGTAGTGACTGTTGTCCCGACTTTTGTCCCGTACATAGTGATTGTTGTACTGTACATAGTGACTGATGTCCTGTACGTAGAGACTGTTGTCCTGTATGTAGTGACTGTTGTCCTGTACATGGTGACTGTTGTGCTGTACATAGTCATTGCTGTCCTGACTGTTGTCCTGTACATACTGACTGTTGTCCTGTACGTAGAGACTGTTGTCCTGTACATAGTGACTGTTGTCCTGTACGTAGAGACTGTTGTCCTGTACGTAGTGACTGTTGTCCCGACTTTTGTCCCGTACATAGTGATTGTTGTCCTGTACATAGTGACTGATGTCCTGTACGTAGAGACTGTTGTCCTGTATGTAGTGACTGTTGTCCTGTACATGGTGACTGTTGTGCTGTACATAGTCATTGTTGTCCTGACTGTTGTCCTGTACATACTGACTGTTGTCCTGTACGTAGAGACTGTTGTCCTGTACGTAGTGACTGTTGTCCCGACTGTTGTCCTGTACATAGTGATTGTTGTACTGTACATAGTGACTGATGTCCTGTACGTAGAGACTGTTGTCCTGTATGTAGTGACTGTTGTCCTGTACATGGTGACTGTTGTGCTGTACATAGTCACTGTTGTTCTGGCTGTTATCCTGTACACAGCGACTGTTGTCCCGTACATAGTGAGTGTTGTCCTCTACATAGTGACTGTTGTACTGTACATAGTCACTGTTGTCCTGTACGTAGTCACTGTTGTCCTGCACATAGTGACTGTTTTCCTTGTATATAGTGACTGTACCACTGTTCATAGTCACTGTTATCCTGTACATAGTGACTGTTGTCCTGACTGTTGTCCTGTACATAGTCTGTGATGTCCTGTACATAGTGACTGTTGTCCTGTACGTAGAGACTGTTGTCCTGTACGTAATGACTGTTGTCCCGACTGTTGTCCCGTACATAGTGGATCTTGTCCTTTACACAGTCACTGTTGTCCTGACTGTTGTCCTGTACAAAGAGACTGTGGTCCCGTACATCGAGACTGTTGTCCTGTACATAGTGACTGTTGTCCTGTACATAGTCACTGTTTTTGTGTTCGTAGTGAGTGCTGTCCTTTACGTAGTGACTGCTGTCCTGTACATAGTGACTGATGTCCTGACTGTTGTCCTGTACATAGTGACTGTTGTCCTGTACGTAGAGACTGTTGTCACGTACGTAGTGACTGTTGTCCCGACTGTTGTCCCGTACATAGTGACTGTTGTCCTTTACATAGTCACTGTTGTCCTGTACGTAGAGACTGTTGTCCTGTACATAGTGAGTGTTGTCCCGACTTTTGTCCCGTACATAGTGACTGTTGTCCTTTACATAGTCACTGTTGTCCTGACTGTTATCCTTTACATAGCAACTGTTGTCCCATAAAAGGTGATTGTTGTCCTGTACATACTGACTGTTGTCCTGTACATAGTGACTGATGTCCTGTACGTATAGACTGTTGTCCTGTATGTAGTGACTGTTGTCCTGTACATAGTGACTGTTCTCCTGTACATGGTGACTGTTGTCCTGACTGTTGTCCTGTACATAGTGACTGTTGTCCTGTACGTAGAGACTGTTGTCATGTACGTAGTGACTGTTGTCCCGACTGTTGTCCCGTACATAGTGACTGTTGTCCTTTACATAGTCACTGTTGTCCTGACTGTTATCCTGTACATATCGACTGTTGTCCCGTACATAGTGACTGTTGTACTGTACATAGTGACTGATGTCCTGTACGTAGAGACTGTTGTCCTGTATGTAGTGACTGATGTCCTGTACATAGTGACTGTTCTCCTGTACATGGTGACTGTTGTCCTGACTGTTGTCCTTTACATAGTGACTGCTGTCCTGTACGTAGTCACTGTTGTGCTGTACATAGTCATTGTTGTCCTGTAAATACTGACTGTTGTCCTGTACGTAGAGACTGTTGTCCTGTACGTAGTGACTGTTGTCCCGACTGTTGTCCTGTACATAGTGACTGTTGTCCTTTACATAGTCACTGTTGTTCTGGCTGTTATCCTGTACATAGCGACTGTTGTCCCGTACATAGTGAGTGTTGTCCTCTACATAGTGACTGTTGTACTGTACATAGTCACTGTTGTCCTGTACGTAGTCACTGTTGTCCTGCACATAGTGACTGTTTTCCTGTACATAGTGACTGTACCACTGTTCATAGTCACTGTTATCCTGTACAAAGTGACTGTTGTCCTGACTGTTGTCCTGTACATGTCTGTGTGTGTCCTGTACATAGTGACTGTTGTCCTGTACGTAGTCTGTGTTGTCCTGTACATGTGTTGTCCTGTGTGTTATGACTGTTGTCCCGACTGTTGTCCCACCATACATGGTGGATCTTGTCCTTTACACAGTCACTGTTGTCCTGACTGTTGTCCTATTACAAAGACTGTGGTCCCGTACATCGGACTGTTGTCCTGTACATAGTGACTGTTGTCCTGTACATAGTCACTGTTTTGTGTTCGTAGTGAGGTGCTGTCTGTAGTGACTGCTGTCCTGTACATGGTGACTGATGTCCTGACTGTTGTCCTGTACATAGTGACTGTTGTCCTGTACGTAGAGACTGTTGTCATGTACGTAGTGACTGTTGTCCCGACTGTTGTCCCGTACATAGTGACTGTTGTCCTTTACATAGTCACTGTTGTCCTGTACGTAGAGACTGTTGTCCTGTACATAGTGAGTGTTGTCCCGACTTTTGTCCCGTACATAGTGACTGTTGTCCTTTACATAGTCACTGTTGTCCTGACTGTTATCCTTTACATAGCAACTGTTGTCCCATAAAAAGTGATTGTTGTCCTGCACATAGCGACTGATGTCCTGTACGTATAGACTGTTGTCCTGTATGTAGTGACTGTTGTCCTGTACATAGTGACTGTTCTCCTGTACATGGTGACTGTTGTCCTGACTGTTGTCCTGTACATAGTGACTGTTGTCCTGTACGTAGAGACTGTTGTCATGTACGTAGTGACTGTTGTCCCGACTGTTGTCCCGTACATAGTGACTGTTGTCCTTTACATAGTCACTGTTGTCCTGACTGTTATCCTGTACATATCGACTGTTGTCCCGTACATAGTGACTGTTGTACTGTACATAGTGACTGATGTCCTGTACGTAGAGACTGTTGTCCTGTATGTAGTGACTGTTGTCCTGTACATAGTGACTGTTCTCCTGTACAAGGTGACTGTTGTCCTGACTGTTGTCCTTTACATAGTGACTGCTGTCCTGTACGTAGAGACTGTTGTCCTGGACATAGTGACTGTTATCCTGTACATAGTGACTGTTGTGCTGTACATAGTCATTGTTGTCCTGTAAATACTGACTGTTGTCCTGTACGTAGAGACTGTTGTCCTGTACGTAGAGACTGTTGTCCTGTACGTAGTGACTGTTGTCCCGACTGTTGTCCTGTACATAGTGACTGTTGTCCTTTACATAGTCACTGTTGTTCTGGCTGTTATCCTGTACATAGCGACTGTTGTCCCGTACATAGTGAGTGTTGTCCTCTACATAGTGACTGTTGTACTGTACATAGTCACTGTTGTCCTGTACGTAGTCACTGTTGTCCTGCACATAGTGACTGTTTTCCTGTACATAGTGACTGTACCACTGTTCATAGTCACTGTTATCCTGTACATAGTGACTGTTGTCCTGACTGTTGTCCTGTACATAGTCTGTGTTGTCCTGTACATAGTGACTGTTGTCCTGTACGTAGTCTGTGTTGTCCTGTACATAGTGACTGTTGTCCTGTACGTAGAGACTGTTGTGCTGTACGTAATGACTGTTTTCCCGACTGTTGTCCCGTACATGTTGTCCTGACTGTTGTCCTGTACGTAATGACTGTTTTCCCGACTGTTGTCCCGTACATGTTGTCCTGACTGTTGTCCTGTACGAAGAGACTGTTGTCCCGTACATCGTGACTGTTGTCCTGTACATAGTGACTGTTGTCCTGTACATAGTACCTGTTTTTGTGTTCGTAGTGAGTGCTGTCCTTTACGTAGTGACTGCTGTCCTGTACATAGTGACTGATGTCCTGTACGTAGTGACTCTTGTCCTGTACGTAGTGACTGTTGTCCTGTACGTAGTGACTGTTGTCCTGTACATAGTACCTGTTTTTCTGTTCGTAGTGACTGCTGTCCTGTACGTAGTTACTGCTGTCCTGTACGTAGTGACTGTTGTCCTGAACATAGTACCTATTTTTCTGTTCGTAGTGACTGCTGTCCTTTACGTAATGACTGCTGTCCTGTACATAGTGACTGATGTCCTCTACGTGGTGACTGATGTCCTGTACGTAGTGACTGTTGTCCTGTACATAGTACCTGTTTTTCTGTTTGTAGTAACTGCTGTCCTTTACGTAGTGACTGCTGTCCTGTACATAGTGACTGATGTCCTCTACGTAGTAATTGTTGTCCTGTACATAGTTACTGCTGTCCTGTACGTAGTGACTGTTGTCCTGTACATAGTGACTGTTGTCCTGCACATAGTACCTGTTTTTCTGTTCGTAGTGACTGCTGTCCTTTACGTAGTGACTGCTGTCCTGTACATAGTGACTGATGTCCTCTACGTAGTGACTGTTGTCCTGTACGTAGTGACTGTTGTCCTGTACATAGTAACTGTTGTTCTGTTCGTAGTGACTGCTGTCCTTTACGTAGTGACTGCTGTCCTGTACGTAGTGACTGTTGTCCTGTACATAGTAACTGTTGTTCTGTTCGTAGTGACTGCTGTCCTGTACATAGTGACTGATGTCCTCTACGTAGTGACTGCTGTCCTGTACGTAGTGACTGTTGTCCTGTACATAGTAACTGTTGTTCTGTTCGTAGTGACTGCTGTCCTTTACGTAGTGACTGCTGTCCTGTACATAGTGACTGATGTCCTCTACGTAGTGACTGTTGTCCTGTACGTAGTGACTGTTGTTTTGTATGTAGTGACTGTTGTCCTCTACGTAGTGACTGTTGTTCTGTATGTAGTGACTGTTGTCCTGTACATAGTGACTGTTGTTCTGTATGTAGTGACTGTTGTCCTGTACGTAGTGACTGTTGTCCTGTACATAGTAACTGTTGTTCTGTTCGTAGTGACTGCTTACCTTTACGTAATGACTGCTGTCCTGTACATAGTGACTGATGTCCTCTACGTAGTGACTGTTGTCCTGTACGTAGTGACTGTTGTCCTGTACATAGTAACTGTTGTTCTGTTCGTAGTGACTGATGTCCTTTACGTAGTGACTGCTGTTCTGTACATAGTGACTGATGTCCTCTACGTAGTGACTGTTGTCCTGTACGTAGTGACTGTTGTCCTGTACATAGTAACTGTTGTTCTGTTCGTAGTGACTGCTGTCCTTTACGTAGTGACTGCTGTCCTGTACATAGTGACTGATGTCCTCTACGTAGTGACTGTTGTCCTGTACGTAGTGACTGTTGTCCTGTACATAGTAACTGTTGTTCTGTTCGTAGTGACTGCTGTCCTTTACGTAGTGACTGCTGTCCTGTACATAGTGACTGATGTCCTGTACGTAGTGACTGTTGTCCTGTACGTAGTGACTGTTGTCCTGTACATAGTAACTGTTGTTATGTTCGTGGTGACTGCTGTCCTTTACGTAGTGACTGCTGTCCTGTACATAGTGACTGATGTCCTCTACGTAGTGACTGCTGTCCTGTACGTAGTGACTGTTGTCCTGTACTTAGTAACTGTTGTTCTGTTCGTAGTGACTGCTGTCCTTTACGTAGTGACTGCTGTCCTGTACACAGTGACTGATGTCCTCTACGTAGTGACTGTTGTCCTGTACGTAGTGACTGTTGTCCTGTACATAGTACCTGTTTTTCTGTTCGTAGTGACTGCTGTCCTGTACATAGTGACTGATGTCCTGTACCTCGTGATTACTGCATTGGTTCAATGAAAACAAGACAATATTACGGCTAATTGTACCTTATAACTTTCATACGACAGTCGGTCAAAACGTAGTGGGCCTCACCTAGAAAATGATACAAATGCAGCTGTTTTTATGTTCTGTTTTTCTACATATTATCTGTCAACCTCAAGGGAATATCTTTTGCCATGTTCAAGCTCATGATCCCATTTTGTTTGACTTTTTATCTTGGTACCCCTCAAAAACGCAAAAGCTACAATAAATGCTTCACAAACTTCCGGAAACAAAATATGCAAGAAATATTTTTTGTGTGTTTGAGGTAGGTAGAAGTCCGCTAGAATCAAACTTAGATATTAAAGTGCATAAAACAGTTTGCTGAAAGAACTTGTTTTGGATACACTACCCATCCCCTTTCAGATGACGTAATCATAAGGACATAATTTATTCTAATGTTTCCACTTCAAGCATGATGTCAAGGGTTCAAACTAAATACTAAATGGTCACACAAGTGTCAGCTCTCAATAGCATTTAACCCTGGACACCTTTTGTCCATATGTTGGATGTAGCATTTAACACTGGACACCTTTTGACCATATGTTGGAAGTAGCATTTAACCCTGGACACCTTTTGTCCATATGTTGGATGTAGCATTTAACCCTGGACACCTTTTGTCCATATGTTGGATGGAGCATTTAACCCTGGACACCTTTTGTCCATATGTTGGATGTAGCATTTAACCCTGGACACCTTTTGACCATATGTTGGATGTAGCATTCAACCCTGGACACCTTTTGACCATATGTTGGATGTAGCTTTTAACCCTGGACACCTTTTGTCCATATGTTGGATGTAGCATTTAACCCTGGACACCTTTTGACCATATGCTGGATGTAGCATTCAACCCTGGACAGCTTTTGACCATATGTTGGATGTAGCTTTTAACCCTGGACACCTTTTGTCCATATGTTGGATGTAGCATTTAACCCTGGACACCTTTTGTCCATATGTTGGATGTAGCATTTAACCCTGGACACCTTTTGTCCATATGTTGGATGTAGCATTTAACCCTGGACACCTTTTGTCCATATGTTGGATGTAGCATTCAACCCTGGACACCTTTTGACCATATGTTGGATGTAGCATTCAACCCTGGACACCTTTTGACCATATGTTGGATGTAGCATTCAACCCTGGACACCTTTTGTCCATATGTTGGATGTAGCATTCAACCCTGGACACCTTTTGTCCATATGTTGGATGTAGCATTCAAACCTGGACACCTTTTGTCCATATGTTGGATGTAGCTTTTAACCCTGGACACCTTTTGTCCATATGTTGGATGTAGCTTTTAACCCTGGACACCTTTTGTCCATATGTTGGATGTAGCTTTTTAACCCTGGACACCTTTTGTCCATATGTTGGATGTAGCTTTTAACCCTGGACACCTTTTGACCATATGTTGGATGTAGCTTTTAACCCTGGACACCTTTTGTCCATATGTTGGATGTAGCTTTTAACCCTAGACACCTTTTGTCCATATGTTGGATGTAGCTTTTAACCCTGGACACCTTTTGTCCATATGTTGGATGTAGCTTTTAACCCTGGACACCTTTTGTCCATATGTTGGATGTAGCATTTAACCCTGGACACCTTTTGACCATATGTTGGATGTAGCTTTTAACCCTGGACACCTTTTGTCCATATGTTGGATGTAGCTTTTAACCCTGGACACCTTTTGTCCATATGTTGGATGTAGCTTTTAACCCTGGACACCTTTTGTCCATATGTTGGATGTAGCTTTTAACCCTGGACACCTTTTGTCCATATGTTGGATGTAGCTTTTAACCAAGAAAATTGTCCAGGGTTACATGCTACATCCAACATATGGTCACTGTTTGTCTTTATGTTTGATGTACGCGTGGCCTTCACTACGTTTTAACTTGGGCATTTGTGTTTACACAAACAATGTCAACTTGTGGCAGGTGTGCTACTAGCCAAAACATCAGATTGACACAAGTCATTACATCAGGTTGACACTAGTCATTACATATAGGTTGACACTAGTCATAGCATCAGGTTGGCACAAGTCATTACATCAGGTTGACACTAGCCATAACATCAGGCTGACACGTGTCATAACATCAGGTTGACACTAGCCATAACATCAGGTTGACACTAGCCATAACATCAGGTTGACACTAGCCATAACATCAGGTTGACACGTGTCATAACATCACGTTCACACTAGCCATAACATCAGGTTGACACGTGTCATAACATCAGGCTGACACGTGTCATAACATCAGGTTGACACTAGCCATAACATCAGGTTGACACTAGCCATAACATCAGGTTGACACTAGCCATAACATCAGTTTGACACGTGTCATAACATCAGGTTGACACTAGCCATAACATCAGGTTGACACGTGTCATAACAAGGTCCAGACACAACAATACCTCAGATATGATGGCTTCATTCACCTAAGTGTGGTCACAATCATGAATTATCTCAAACATGAACAACGCTGAAATAAGGTTCCTCTTACAAAGGAGGCATGCAAAGCAAAAGAAATCCATGACCGCATGTGTAAAAATATGGGTAAAGCTGCTCCTGACTATTCCACAGTTTGTAAGGAACGCAGCACTACACAATGAATTCCGACAGCAGATTACTTAGCCATCAATGTGCCCTATAAGACAGCAATATGCATGTATGAGTGTATGTTAAATACTAATTACAGACTGCAGATTTGGAATATGGTTTATTACCATTTTGGGATTTTTGACAAATTCCAGAAGTTGCTTTTACATCCATCCTTCCCGTCATCAGCAACTGTAAGGCGGCCTCGTCATCGGCAACTAAAGTCCCTCGTCGTCATCACCGTAGGGAGCTGTAGTGATAATAAACGAAATGAATGTGTGTGTGTGTGTGTGAGTGAGAGGGAGAGAGGGAGAGAGGGAGAGAGGGAGAGAGAGAGAGAGAGAGAGAGAGAGAGAGAGAGAGAGAGAGAGAGAGAGAGAGAGAGAGAGAGAGAGAGAGAGAGAGAGAGAGAGAGAGAGTGGAGAGAGAGAGGGAGTTTGGGAGTGAGGAGGGCAACACTTCATGAACTTACTTGATTACTTGAAGGGTATCAACAAACAACAAACGTACAGTTTGAAATGGTACTCTTTAGAGTTTAACACTTACACTTCTCGGCGTTTCTATGGAGGTCGGCGTGTACTTTCAGTTGCCCATCGTCAGTGTTTCTGCGGTCCAGATCTCCAGGTCCCGGATCTGTGTGCAGTGACATTACGACCATCTGTCATTACACAACCCATCACACTTCACACACTAGCCCGGGCCATTAAACGTTAGCCAGCACGACGGCCAATAATCGATACATTGGCTTTCAATATTTCGTCAGATTTGTAGTTGTCAGTAATCAGTTGTAATCAGTAGATTGAGAGTGTTTTTACATATTCTAAGTGTCATTTATCAGTTGTAATCAATACATATAGAGTGTGTTTCCATATCCTTAGTGTCATATATCAGTTGATCAGATCAGAGCAATTCACCGTTGTGTGAAAATACATGGAAGCTTATGCTAAAGAAAATAGACAGGTTCCGTTGCTATTTATTTCTCTTTACGCAGTTCCATTATCTGAAGCAACACTTACTTGAGAGTCCCCATTTTAGTCTTATACGAGCCCTGCGTCCTCGTCCGTCTGCCACGTTGCATACCGACATCACGACGATCATCAGAACTAGCAACATTTTCTGCAAACAAGTTCTGTAAGTGTTACATCACATATAAATGGAATGTTGAACTATGGAGCGTTACTTCCATCTTCAAACTTGTGTGCCACGACCTCCAGTACGACCACTCCTATCCGTATCTATGCCTCAGGAGCTTCAAACCCTAGTACGATTCCCTACATGGGTACATTGTGTGAAGCCCATTTCTGGTGTCCACGCCGTGATATTGCTGGAATATTGCTAAAAGTGGCGTAAAACTTAATTCACTCACTCGCTCAAACCCTAGTATCAATGCCCACATCGCCCACATCGCCACTAATTCAATTACGCATGCCTTTTGAGCCTGAAGCCCTAGTATCGATGAAGCCAAGTACCCATATCAGTATCGCCTTTATCCCGAGTATAATGCCAACTGGACCTCTGGGCCTTTTGTTTCAGTGCACCAAGAGTTCATCGTTACAGTCTGTCTGATAACGTTCTGTAACAATCCAAGTGTGTTTCAGTGCACCAAGTGTTCATCGTTACAGTCTGTCTGATAACGTTCTGTAACAATCCACGTGTGTTTCAGTGCACCAAGTGTTCATCGTTACAGTCTGTCTGATAACGTTCTGTAACAATCCACGTGTTTCAGTGCACCAAGTGTTCATCGTTACAGTCTGCCTGATGACGTTCTGTAACAACCCACGTGTGTTTCAGTGTACTAAGTGTTCATCGTTACAGTCTACCATCTTCCACCAGATTTCTCTTCCACAGTGCACATTACACACCAACAACACCAAATGTTTCAAAAGCTATTTGAAAATACTTCCATATTATATCCTTTGGCATCCAAATGTTTTAGTCCTTCTTATTCCAGGAATCAAGCTGAGCGTGTAAGTATCAATACGAGGAGGAGAATGTTTCATTCCAAATCACCAGACACCTCTTATAGAAGTTGGTATCTTAGGCACTAGTCTCATGCAGGATGTAGCATTTCTACTTCAGTGTTTCAGACAGGCCGGGCACACCCGGCGTACACATAGCCACAAAGATGGGAGAGTAGATGCTGAATCGGGTTTTGTTGGTGCTACCGGTACATAACCTGTTGCCATCAATTCCAGTGACCTAGTCATGTAATTTTCATAAAGGTTTCAGATTTTACGCCACATGTGTAATTGAGGTTTTTCTTTTGCTTTAGACTATATGCTTTGGTGAATCGTCTTATCTTCATAAAAGCAGGCATTAGGAACACAAGTTACACCAAATGAATTTACGAGGTAAAGGATAAGACACCCACATCACAGATGAAAGCTCGAAAATGGCACAAAAACTAAGCATTCAAATTTGGCACAAACATAGTTCGATAATTACTCTAAATGTTGGCGTTTTTCGTTTATACAGCAATTATACCCTAAACTTTGGTATATTTTTTGCATCTTTACAGAAACGTAGCCGAAGCTAGACATTGTTTTACAGGCTCATAGGCTAGTATAATGACGGAATGGGAAGATATTTGGTGGAATTAAGCACATATGTCTTCTATTTTACAGCATGAATTTTGGAGACAGTGGCCTATAACACTATAGATATTGACCATTTTCCTTCTCCAAAATTCATACTTTTAGGGATCATTTCTATAGTATGCATCGCCATGACTTCAGGTAAAACTGACAGTCTACCAAACCACGTCTGGTGATTTGGAATGAAACATTCTCCTCCTCGTATTGATACTTACACGCTCACCTCGATTCCTGGAATAAGAAGGACTAAAACATTTGGATGCTAAAGGATATAATATGGAAGTATCGTCCTCGTGGTTTGGTAGACTGTCAGTTTTACCTGAAGTCATGGCGATGCTTACTATAGAAATGATCCCTAAAAGTATGAATTTTGGAGACAGTGGCCTATAACACTATAGATATTGACCATTTTTCTACACCTAAAAATACAACCTGCTTACCTCTAGCGTGATAAATCATTCACGTCCTGCTATGAAATATTTCCTGCCGTTCACCGCTCCTACCGTGTGGTAAAGGTGGTGATTGGAGATGTTCCTCCATTTAAAGCTCTCTTAATCTTGTGTTCCTACACATTCTAGAGGCAGAACGTCACGAAAAACGGCAAAGAGCTACGGTCCCATTTCAATTCTGAATCACAATAAGTTCTCTGTTCAGTTTTTTCCTACCATTTTCAACCAGACTGATTGTTGTTTAACGACGCACTCAGGAATATTCCAGCTATATGGAGGCGGTCTGAAAATAATCGAGTCTGGACCAGACAATCCAGTGATCAACATGAGCATCGATCTACGCAGTTGAGATACTATGACATGAGTCAACAAAGTCAGCCTGACCACTCGATCCCTTTACTCGCCTCTTACGACAAGCATGGGTTGCTGAAGACCTGGATCTTCACGAGTCTTTTCTAACATGAGAAGCGGGTGGACGAATGCTGGCTACACTCACCGGCTGCATCTAGTCTGCCTGGGGGGAATACGACGTCGGCTTGTCGCTCGTGGGTGATCGCCTCAAGTTAAGGTTATGCTGTTATATAGCCACCACTGTGTAATGTATACAACTCGCAGCTGATTAGTTTCAACAACTCAGGGGCTATTCGATATGCCTCAGTCTGATATTTACAAGACCCATCTGCCACACCGCGTAATCCACCACCAGCTACCACTCATTCATCAACTGTGACAGCCTGTTTAGTTGTAAAATATCATTCGAACAACGTGAAAGAAGGAGCAGCGTAATATTATTGTGATCCAATAAATATCAATCTTGTGTGTGTGTGTGTGAGAGAGAGAGAGTGTGTGACTGACTGACTGAGTTTGATTTTACGCCACTTTTAGCCATATTCCAGCTACATCACAGCGGGGGACACCAGAAATGGGCTTCACACATTGTACCCATGTGGTGATTCGAACCCGGGTCTTCGGCGTGACGAGCCAACGCTTTAACCACTAGACTACCCCACCGCCCCAGAGAGTGTGTGAGTGAGAGAGAGTGTGTGTGTGTGTGAGAGAGAGAGAGTGTGTGTGCACGTGTGTGTGTAGTTTAGTGGGTTTTTTTGTGGTTTTTTAAATTTATATATTTTTTTTATTACTAATAACAGTACATGATATTCTACATTTCATCAAGGTAATACAGATGACATAACACAATGTCATGTTACAGTTGATGAATTATTGATGCCGTTATTAATAACTTGAGATGAAAATAAGAAGATAAAAAAAGAAATAATAATATTAAAAAAAGAGGATAGGGAAAGAGAGGGGAAAGTGAGAGGTAAGGGTGTAGAAGAGAGAAACTCACCATGCTAATCTAAAAATTAGTCGTCTTGAAAGAGACATAACCATTTTGCTTTGAAGACAGAGTGGTGTTCCCCGAAAATATAGTTTTCCAAATGGTAGTGTGTTTTTTATGAAGTAGAAGAGTTGATCAAAATTTACATCTGCGGAGGTATATCTTACTTTATTAATATATTCCTTGGTGATAATGAAAATATGATTAACTAATACACCTGCTTCAGCGTCCCCCAGTTGAAACTTAGTAATATCGATATTGAGGCAAGCGCCGGACTTGGAATTGTACCAGCTTGTAAACTGAGAGGTTAGATTTTTAGTTTTCTCACATAAAAAGAATAAGTGCTCAAGAGTTTCTATTTCTCGGCCACACAAAGTACAAAGATTATCGTGACTAATACCTATTTTACATAGAAATGACTTTGTTGAAACTATTCTGTGCATCAATTTAAACTGGAAGTTCCTAGCCTTATTTTCTATAGTAGTAGCATTGATAATTGCAAAACAGTCAGTGAGATAATTCTCTGATAGAGTAGTATTAAGCTTGGATTCCCATCTATGTTGAAGATTATCTAATGATATTCCAATCAGCCGAGTTACATATTTGTTTAATAATAGTACAGTTTCTTGTAACGAATTCATCAACAATAGGTGTAGCCTTCAGAAGATCAAGGCATCGTTTAGGTACGTATTTAAAACATCTAAAGTAGAGAAGGTATGTTTCATGGATATTAAAATCTTCTTTTAGTATTTCAAAAGGTTTAAAATCACCTGTAATTGATATGATGTCCCGCATATTTTTCATTCCTTTTCTATACCACGAGACAAACAAGCCTGTGTCACCAAATGGTACAAAGTTCAAAATTGGTAGACAAATAAAGTCTCCGATGTTTTCAATATGGTTCCTATTAATACAAGAGTAACATACTGAGACATCATTCCAAAAATAATTTTCAATGTTTTGAAAGTTAAATAGATCAATGTCCCCAAAAGGCGATAATGATTCAAATGCTATTTGCTGCCATAATCCTTTTTGCTGAGAATAGTCTTTTGATCCATTTGATCTTCAGATAGTTGCAGAAAGATATGATATCTATCATTTTCAGACCCCCCTT
The DNA here is from genome assembly GCF_003918875.1 of Haliotis rubra. Lineage (NCBI taxonomy): Eukaryota > Metazoa > Mollusca > Gastropoda > Lepetellida > Haliotidae > Haliotis > Haliotis rubra. The sequence goes on along the minus strand of NW_025767113.1, from coordinate 126,557 downwards.
TGCATAGTCGTTTATTAACATAGTCCTTTTGATCTTATCGTGGTTACCACCCCAAATAAACTTAAAAAGGATAGAGTTCAAACGTGTAAAGAAATGTTTAGATGGGTTGGGAAGCGTCATAAAAAGGTGTGTAAAAAGGGGGATAATCTGTGATTTGAAAATCACAATCCTGCCTCTCAAAGTAAGAGATCTGTTCGACCATGAAAATAGTATTTTTCTAATTTTAGAAAATTGCTGTTCAAAGTTTACTGGAATCATTTCATCTAACTTAGTTGAAAAAAGTATACCCAGAATTTTAAATGGTTCTTTCGACCAGCGGAGAGGTATATGAGGACAAAGTTGTTCATCAGAATCACGCTTGGAACCACACCATACATCTATGGTTTTATCACACTTTATATACATGTATTCAAGACCTGTGAAAACGTCTAAGGCCACACTGTATATATTCAAGACCTGTGAAAACGCCTAAGGCCACACTTTATATATTCAAGACCTGTGAAAACGCCTAAGGCCACACTTTATATATTCAAGACCTGTGAAAACGCCTAAGGCCACACTTAATATATTCAAGACCTATAAAACGCCTGAGGCCACACTTTATATACATGTATTCAAGACCTGTAAAACGCCTAAGGCCACACTTTATATATTCAAGACCTGTGAAAACGTCTAAGGCCACACTTTATATATTCAAGACCTGTGAAAACGCCTAAGGCCACACTTTATATACATGTATTCAAGACCTGTAAAACGCCTAAGGCCACACTTTATATACATGTATTCAAGACCTGTGAAAACGCCTAAGGCCACACTTTATATATTCAAGACCTGTGAAGACGTCTAAGGCCACACTTTATATACATGTATTCAAGACCTGTGAAAACGCCTAAGGCCACACTTTATATACATGTATTCAAGACCTGTGAAAACGCCTAAGGCCACACTTTATATACATGTATTCAAGACCTGTAAAAACGCCTAAGGCCACACTTTATATATTCAAGACCTGTGAAAACGTCTTAGGCCACACTTTATATATTCAAGACCTGTGAAAACGCCTAAGGCCACACTTTATATATTCAAGACCTGTGAAAACGTCTAAGGCCACACTTTTTATATTCAAGACCTGTGAAAACGCCTAAGGCCACACTTTACATACATGTATTCAAGACCTGTGAAACGCCTAAGGCCACACTTTATATATTCAAGACCTGTGAAAACGTCTAAGGCCACACTTTATATATTCAAGACCTGTGAAAACGCCTAAGGCCACACTTTATATACATGTATTCAAGACCTGTAAAACGCCTAAGGCCACACTTTATATATTCAAGACCTGTGAAAACGCCTAAGGCCACACTTTATATACATGTATTCAAGACCTGTAAAACGCCTAAGGCCACACTTTATATATTCAAGACCTATAAAACGCCTGAGGCCACACTTTATATACATGTATTCAAGACCTGTAAAACGCCTAAGGCCACACTTTATATACATGTATTCAAGACCTGTAAAACGCCTAAGGCCACACTTTATATATTCAAGACCTGTGAAAACGTCTTAGGCCACACTTTATATATTCAAGACCTGTGAAACGCCTAAGGCCACACTTTATATACATGTATTCAAGACCTGTGAAAACGCCTAAGGCCACACTTTATATACATGTATTCAAGACCTGTGAAAACGCCTAAGGCCACACTTTATATACATGTATTCAAGACCTGTAAAACGCCTAAGGCCACACTTTATATATTCAAGACCTGTGAAAACGTCTTAGGCCACACTTTATATATTCAAGACCTATAAAACGCCTGAGGCCACATTTTATATACATGTATTCAAGACCTGTAAAACGTCTAAGGCCACACTTTATATATTCAAGACCTATAAAACGCCTAAGGCCACACTTTATATATTCAAGACCTGTAAAGAAGTCTAAGGCCACACTTTATATACATATATTCAAGACCTGTAAAGACGCCTTAGGCCACACTTTTTATGTTCAAGACCTGTGAAAACGTCTAAGGCCACACTTTATATATTCAAGACCTGTGAAAACGCCTAAGGCCACACTTTATATACATGTATTCAAGACCTGTGAAAACGCCTAAGGCCACACTTTATATATTCAAGACCTGTGAAAACGCCTAAGGCCACACTTTATATATTCAAGACCTGTAAAGAAGTCTAAGGCCACACTTTATATACATATATTCAAGACCTGTAAAGACGCCTTAGGCCACACTTTTTATGTTCAAGACCTGTTGAAAACGCCTAAGGCCACACTTTATATACATGTATTCAAGACCTGTGAAAACGTCTAAGGCCACACTTTATATATTCAAGACCTGTGAAAACGTCTAAGGCCACACTTTATATATTCAAGACCTGTGAAAACGCCTAAGGCCACACTTTATATACATGTATTCAAGACCTGTAAAACGCCTAAGGCCACACTTTATATATTCAAGACCTGTGAAAACGTCTAAGGCCACACTTTATATATTCAAGACATGTAAAGCGCCTAAGGCCACACTTTATATACATGTATTCAAGACCTGTAAAACGCCTAAGGCCACACTTTATATACATGTATTCAAGACCTGTAAAACGCCTAAGGCCACACTTTATATATTCAAGACCTGTGAAAACGTCTTAGGCCACACTTTATATATTCAAGACCTATAAAACGCCTAAGGCCACATTTTATATACATGTATTCAAGACCTGTAAAACGTCTAAGGCCACACTTTATATATTCAAGACCTATAAAACGCCTAAGGCCACACTTTATATATTCAAGACATGTAAAACGCCTAAGGCCACACTTTATATATTCAAGACCTGTGAAAACGTCTTAGGCCACACTTTATATATTCAAGACCTGTGAAACGCCTAAGGCCACACTTTATATACATGTATTCAAGACCTGTAAAACGCCTAAGGCCACACTTTATATATTCAAGACCTGTGAAAACGTCTTAGGCCACACTTTATATATTCAAGACCTATAAAACACCTGAGGCCACATTTTATATACATGTATTCAAGACCTGTAAAACGTCTAAGGCCACACTTTATATATTCAAGACCTATAAAACGCCTAAGGCCACACTTTATATATTCAAGACCTGTAAAGAAGTCTAAGGCCACACTTTATATACATATATTCAAGACCTGTAAAGACGCCTTAGGCCACACTTTTTATGTTCAAGACCTGTGAAAACGTCTAAGGCCACACTTTATATATTCAAGACCTGTGAAAACGTCTAAGGCCACACTTTATATATTCAAGACCTGTGAAAACGCCTAAGGCCACACTTTATATATTCAAGACCTGTGAAAACGCCTAAGGCCACACTTTATATATTCAAGACCTGTGAAACGCTTTATATATTCAAGACCTGTGAAAACGCCTAAGGCCACACTTTATATATTCAAGACCTGTAAAGAAGTCTAAGGCCACACTTTATATACATATATTCAAGACCTGTAAAGACGCCTCTGGGCCACACTTTTTTTCCATGCCTAAGGCCACACTTTTATGTTCAAGACCTGTTGAAAACGCCTAAGGCCACACTTTATATACATGTATTCAAGACCTGTGAAACGTCTAAGGCCACACTTTATATACATGTATTCAAGACCTGTGAAAACGCCTAAGGCCACACTTTATATATTCAAGACCTGTGAAAACGTCTAAGGCCACACTTTATATATTCAAGACATGTAAAGCGCCTAAGGCCACACTTTATATACATGTATTCAAGACCTGTAAAACGCCTAAGGCCACACTTTATATATTCAAGACCTGTGAAAACGTCTTAGGCCACACTTTAATATATTCAAGACCTATAAAACGCCTGAGGCCACATTTTATATACATGTATTCAAGACCTGTAAAACGTCTAAGGCCACACTTTATATATTCAAGACCTATAAAACGCCTAAGGCCACACTTTATATATTCAAGACCTGTAAAGAAGTCTAAGGCCACACTTTATATACATATATTCAAGACCTGTAAAGACGCCTTAGGCCACACTTTGATATGTTCAAGACCTGTTAAAATCATTAGACAACTGAGTGAGAGGTACACATGTCCGGGGCACAGTAGTACTACTTAACGTGACTTGATACAGTGATTCACTATATCTCGAAAACATATCGGTGTCCGAGCATGTGTGAAGGCTGTGTTTTTGTGGGTGTTGTCCCAGAGTTTCATCCAGATCAGGTTTACCCTCACCTCACAATACACTTCACAGGTGCTGCTCTGTCTGTCGTTATCAGTGATTATCAATGGTTACATTCACACCAGCACCACAGCGACAGCTTTCATGGTTACAACTGAAACTGCTACATCTACATGTATATCACAAGCTAACTGTGGAGGCAATTGTAAAATATCAGTTTTGGAATCACTGAAGGAGAATTTTGAATTCTTGAAAGACAGATCATGCAACAAAAGGAAGTTTATTGAGCACCACAAATAGTGCAAATATTTCATTTAAATAATATATTTCCTTACAAAGCCTTTTGGCCGCATTTTAGTTACTGGTCAAGTGTTAATTAGATCTGAGTGGTACAAGATATTCAAGTGTTAATTCGATCTGAGTGGTACAAGATATTCAAGTGTTAATTAGATCTGAATGGTACAAGATATTCAAGTGTTAATTAGATCTGAGTGGTACAAGATATTCAAGTGTTAATTAGATCTGAGTGGTACAAGATATTCAAGTGTTAATTAGATCTGAATGGTACAAGATATTCAAGTGTTAATTAGATCTGAGTGGTACAAGATATTCAAGTGTTAATTAGATCTGAGTGGTACAAGACATTCAAGTGTTAATTCGATCTGAGTGGTACAAGATATTCAAGTGTTAATTAGATCTGAATGGTACAAGATATTCAAGTGTTAATTCGATCTGAGTGGTACAAGACATTCAAGTGTTAATTCGATCTGAGTGGTACAAGATATTCAAGTGTTAATTCGATCTGAGTGGTACAAGATATTCAAGTGTTAATTTGATCTGAGTGGTACAAGATATTCAAGTGTTAATTAGATCTGAGTGGTACAAGATATCCAAGTATTAGTTAGAACTGAGAGGTACAAGATATTCAAGAATTAGTTAGATCTGAGTGGTACAAGTTATTCAAGTGTTAATTAGATCTGAGTGTTCAAGTATTAGTTAGATCTGAGTGGTTCAAAACATTCAAGTGTTAATTAGATCTGAGTGGTACAAGATATCCAAGTATTAGTTAGAACTGAGTGGTACAAGATATTCAAGAATTAGTTAGATCTGAGTGGTACAAGTTATTCAAGTGTTAATTAGATCTGAGTGTTCAAGTATTAGTTAGATCTGAGTGGTACAAAACATTCAAGTGTTAATTAGATCTGAGAGTGACGACGATATTTAAACGTTATTTAGATCAGAGTATGATAACGTATTCATGTGTTACCAAGATCTGAGTGTTACACAATATTAAAAGGGGCACTGATCCAGAGCGATTAGTTTCACGCTAACCAGTGGCGGATCCGGGGAGGGGGGGTTAGGTAGGTCAGGGGGTTCCCCTTTTGAAAATGACTTAAGAAAAAAAAGAAATTGCGTTGGCGGAGCCAAGGGGGGGTTCAGGGTTTTTTAACCCCCTAAATACCAAAACCACCAACAGTACAGATTTCATATAACATATAAAATGAACGGGAGAAAAGTAGAAAAGTAGAAAAGTAAAATGAACACCGAAAACATCAGTTACTGTGAACACATTATAGCGCGGTAGCTGGAATACTTCCTCCCTACCACACTGAATTCTCCCTTGCGGTCACTTCCTGTACCAAGGGTCGTTTCCGGAGGGTGGCAGTCATTCAGTTTGTTGACATCGTATTGTTTACCACGTTCCCGCTATGACAGTTGTCAGCATACAGTTATAAGATATGGCCAACAAGAAAAAAGCGTGAGTTGATCTATGTGATAATGGTTTTTTTGTGTTTGTTTCCAAACGTGGACATTTTTTAAAGATTTAAGTTTGGTAGATTTCCGAAATGATCAGTCTATCTTGAGGCCAGTGACTCAGATCCACATGGCTTTGACGCCAGGTTTGTGTGAAACAACGTGTAAATGACAAACCAAGTCTTATAGCGTTGAGGCCGATAGTCGTACCAGTAGGGTTAGTCATGACATACCTGTCAGATATTGTTGTTGAGCTAGTCGTGCTAGTACTGATCATCTGTCAGGGAGTGAGATACACTGTCGGTATGTAAACTAGTACACTATAATTAGTTGTTGAGCTAATTGTGCTAGTTCTGATCATCTGTCAGGGAGTGAGATACACTGTCGGTATGTAAACTAGTACACTATAATTAGTTGTTGAGCTAGTCGTGCTAGTACTGATCATCTGTCAGGGAGTGAGATACACTGTCAGTATGTAAACTAGTACACTATAATTAGTTGTTTAGCTAATCGTGCTAGTACTGATCATCTGTCAGGGAGTGAGATACACTGTCGGTATGTAAACTAGTACACTATAATTAGTTGTTGAGCTAGTCGTTCTAGTACTGATCATCTGTCAGGGAGTGAGATACACTGTCGGTATGTAAACTAGTACACTATAATTAGTTGTTGAGCTAATCGTGCTAGTACTGATCATCTGTCAGGGAGTGAGAAACACTATCGGTATGTAAACTAGTACACTATAATTAGTTGTTGAGCTGGTACTGATCATCTGTCAGGGAGTGAGATACACTGTCTGTATGTAAACTAGTACACTGTAATTAGTTGTTGAGCTAATCGTGCTAGTACTGATCATCTGTCAGGGAGTGAGAAACACTATCGGTATGTAAACTAGTACACTATAATTAGTTGTTGAGCTGGTACTGATCATCTGTCAGGGAGTGAGATACACTGTCGATATGTAAATTAGTACACTATAATTAGTTGTTTAGCTAATTGTGCTAGTACTGATCATCTGTCAGGGAGTGAGATACACTGTCAGTATGTAAACTAGTACACTATAATTAGTTGTTGAGCTAGTCGTGCTAGTACTGATCATCTGTCAGGGAGTGAGATACACTGTCGGTATGTAAACTAGTACACTATAATTAGTTGTTTAGCTAGTCGTGCTAGTACTGATCATCTGTCAGGGAGTGAGATACACTGTCGGTATGTAAACTAGTACACTATAATTAGTTGTTGAGCTGGTACTGATCATCTGTCAGGGAGTGAGATACACTGTCGATATGTAAATTAGTACACTATAATTAGTTGTTGAGCTAGTCGTGCTAGTACTGATCATCTGTCAGGGAGTGAGATACACTGTCAGTATGTAAACTAGTACACTATAATTAGTTGTTGAGCTGGTACTGATCATCTGTCAGGGAGTGAGATACACTGTCGATATGTAAATTAGTACACTATAATTAGTTGTTGAGCTAGTCGCGGCTAGTACTGATCATCTGTCAGGGAGTGAGATACACTGTCAGTATGTAAACTAGTACACTATAATTAGTTGTTGAGCTGGTACTGATCATCTGTCAGGGAGTGAGATACACTGTCGATATGTAAATTAGTACACTATAATTAGTTGTTGAGCTAGTCGTGCTAGTACTGATCATCTGTCAGGGAGTGAGATACACTGTCGGTATGTAAACTAGTACACTATAATTAGTTGTTGAGCTGGTACTGATCATCTGTCAGGGAGTGAGATACACTGTCGATATGTAAATTAGTACACTATAATTAGTTGTTGAGCTAGTCGTGCTAGTACTGATCATCTGTCAGGGAGTGAGATACACTGTCAGTATGTAAACTAGTACACTATAATTAGTTGTTGAGCTAGTCGTGCTAGTACTGATCATCTGTCAGGGAGTGAGATACACTGTCGGTATGTAAACTAGTACACTATAATTAGTTGTTGAGCTAGTCGTCTTGCTAGTACTAATCATCTGTCAGGGAGTGAGATACACTGTCGGTATGTAAACTAGTACACTATAATTAGTTGTTGAGCTGGTACTGATCATCTGTCAGGGAGTGAGATACACTGTCGGTATGTAAACTAGTACACTATAATTAGTTGTTGAGCTGGTACTGATCATCTGTCAGGGAGTGAGATACACTGTCGGTATGTAAACTAGTACACTATAATTAGTTGTTGAGCTGGTACTGATCATCTGTCAGGGAGTGAGATACACTGTCGGTATGTAAACTAGTACACTATAATTAGTTGTTGAGCTGGTACTGATCATCTGTCAGGGAGAGAGATACACTGTCGGTATGTAAATTAGTACACTATAATTAGTTGTTTAGCTAATCGTGCTAGCACTGATGATCTGTCAGGGAGTGAGATACACTGTCGGTATGTAAACTAGTACACTATAATTAGTTGTTGAGCTAGTCGTTCTAGTACTGATCATCTGTCAGGGAGTGAGATACATTGTCGGTATGTAAACTAGTACACTATAATTAGTTGTTGAGCTAATCGTGCTAGTACTGATCATCTGTCAGGGAGTGAGATACACTGTCGGTATGTAAACTAGTACACTATAATTAGTTGTTGAGCTAGTCGTTCTAGTACTGATCATCTGTCAGGGAGTGAGATACATTGTCGGTATGTAAACTAGTACACTATAATTAGTTGTTGAGCTAATCGTGCTAGTACTGATCATCTGTCAGGGAGTGAGATACACTGTTAGTACATGTAAACTAGTACACTATAATTAGTTGTTTAGCTAGTCGTGCTAGTACTGATCATCTGTCAGGGAGTGAGATACACTATCGGTATGTAAACTAGTACACTATAATTAGTCGTTGAGCTAGTCGTGCTAGTACTGATCATCTGTCAGGGAGAGAGATACACTGTCAGTATGTAAACTAGTACACTATAATTAGTTGTTGAGCTAATCGTGCTAGCACTGATGATCTGTCAGGGAGTGAGATACACTGTCGGTATGTAAACTAGTACACTATAATTAGTTGTTGAGCTAATTGTGCTACCACTGATCATCTGTCAGGGAGTGAGATACACTGTCGGTATGTAAACTAGTACACTATAATTAGTTGTTGAGCTAATCGTGCTAGTACTGATCATCTGTCAGGGAGTGAGATACACTGTCGGTATGTAAACTAGTACACTATAATTAGTTGTTGAGCTAGTCGTGCTAGTACTGATCATCTGTCAGGGAGTGAGATACACTTTCGGTATGTAAACTAGTACACTATAATTAGTTGTTGAGCTAATTGTGCTAGTACTGATCATCTGTCAGGGAGTGAGATACACTGTCGGTATGTAAACTAGTACACTATAATTAGTTGTTGAGCTAATCTTGCTAGTACTGATCATCTGTCAGGGAGTGAGATACACTGTCGGTATGTAAACTAGTACACTATAATTAGTTGTTGAGCTAATTGTGCTAGTACTGATCATCTGGCAGGAGGTGAGATACGCTGTTAGTACATGTAAACTAGTACACTATAATTAGTTGTTGAGCTAATCGTGCTAGTCCTGTTCATCTGTCAGGGAGTGAGATAGGCTGTCGGTATGTAAACTAGTACACTATAATTAGTTGTTGAGCTAGTCGTGCTAGTACTGATCATCTGTCAGTGAGTGAGATATCCTGTTAGTACATGTAAACTAGTACACTGTAATTAGTTGTTGAGCTAATCGTGCTAGTACTGATCATCTGTCAGTGAGTGAGATATCCTGTTAGTACATGTAAACTAGTACACTATAATTAGTTGTTGAGCTAATCGTGCTAGTACTGATCATCTGTCAGGGAGTGAGATATCCTGTTAGTACATGTAAACTAGTACACTATAATTAGTTGTTGAGCTAGTCGTGCTAGTACTGATCATCTGTCAGTGAGTGAGATATCCTGTTAGTACATGTAAACTAGTACACTGTAATTAGTTGTTGAGCTAATCGTGCTAGTACTGATCATCTGTCAGGGAGTGAGATATCCTGTTAGTACATGTAAACTAGTACACTATAATTAGTTGTTGAGCTAATCGTCCCAAGCTAGTGCTAGTACTGATCATCTGTCAGGGAGTGAGATATGCTGTTAGTACATGTAAACTAGTACACTATAATTAGTTGTTGAGCTAGTCGTGCTAGTACTGATCATCTGTCAGGGAGTGAGATATGCTGTTAGTACATGTAAACTAGTACACTATAATTAGTTGTTGAGCTAGTCGTTCTAGTACTGATCATCGGTCAGGGAGTGAGATATGCTTTCTATGTAAACTAGTACACTGTAATTAGTTGTTGAGCTAATCGTGCTAGTACTGATCATCTGTCAGGGAGTGAGATACACTGTCAGTATATGTAAACTAGTACACTATAATTAGTTGTTGAGCTAGTCGTGCTAGTACTGATCATCTGTCAGGGAGTGAGGTACGCTGTCTATGTAAACTAGTACACTATAATTAGTTGTTGAGCTAGTCGTGCTAGTACTGATCATCTGTCAGGGAGTGAGATACGCTGTCTATGTAAACTAGTACACTATAATTAGTTGTTGAGCTAATAGTGCTAGTACTGATCATCTGTCAGGGGTGAGATACACTGTCGGTATGTAAACTAGTACACTATAATTAGTTGTTGAGCTAATCGCTAGTACTGATCATCTGTCAGGGTGAGGTACACTGTCTGGTATGTAAACTAGTACACTATAATTAGTTGTTGAGCTAATAGTGCTAGTACTGATCATCTGTCAGGGAGTGAGGTAGGCTGTTGAGTATGTAAACTAGTACACTTTAATTAGTTGTTGAGCTAATAATGCTAGTACTGATCATCTGTCAGGGAGTGAGATATGCTGTCTATGTAAACTAGTACACTATAATTAGTTGTTGAGCTAATCGTGCTAGTACTGATCATCTGTCAGGGAGTGAGATACACTGTCGGTATGTAAACTAGTACACTATAATTAGTTGTTGAGCTAATCGTGCTAGTACTGATCATCTGTCAGGGAGTGAGATATGCTGTTGATGTAAACTAGTACACTATAATTAGTTGTTGAGCTAATCGTGCTAGTACTGATCATCTGTCAGGGAGTGAGATACGCTGTTGATATGTAAACTAGTACACTATAATTAGTTGTTGAGCTAATCGGTGCTAGTACTGATCATCTGTCTGATCATCTGTCTTCATGTAAACTAGGGGTTGTTGAGCTAATCGTGCTAGTACTGGTCACTGTTGGTATGTAAACTAGTACACTATAATTAGTTGTTGAGCTAATCGTGCTGGTGCTGATCATCTGTCAGGGAGTAAGATACGCTGTTAGTACATGTAAACTAGTACACTATAATTAGTTGTTGAGCTAATCGTGCTAGTATTGGTCATCTGTCAGGGGGCTAGGTATGCTGCCCACAGCAGGTGCTGGAACTGGGAAGGTTTGAAGGTTTCAGCCCTTCAGCCATACAAGAATGCCATCAATGTCTCTCACATTTTCGATGAAAAGTTTCAGGAAACTAGAAATTCCATGAATTCAAGTGAGTTCACAATATTCACTTGATGAATAGATTTTTAAAAGCAGTTTGAAACCGTTAGGCTGATGTGACTTCTGGTTACTGGCTCTCAAGTATTCTGTACACTTGCTTGCTTATGATGTGTAGACTATCTTCACTAGGAACGACCATCACCTTCAATTCTGTTTTTCACTCCTGACATTTCAGTGACCTGAAGGTCATCATCATGGGTGACTTTGCAGTTGGGAAAACTTCACTCATCTGTCGATACATTGAAGGGAAATTCAAAACCCAGGAACCGGTTTGTATCTGATGATGAATGTGAAATAGGAAGTCAAGTGTGTGTGCAGTGTATCTATCATTGGTGTAGTCTGTATTTAGTCTGTCTCTAAGTCCCTCAACCATAATATTGTCAGACAAACCCTTTCTGTAATGCAAAAGCATAAATGAAGTAAGTCTAGATTTCCCTCAGGCTCTGAATCTCCGACCTCACTGACACTGCTCAGTTTAAGCAGTTTTCAAACCAAATTATGTTTTCAGAGACACAGAATTAGTCCAGTATCTGGTCTGTAGTTTAATACAGAAAGTGTTGTTTGTAGTGTGTAATGTGTAGTGTGCTCTTTGTAGTGTGTAATGTGTAGTGTGTAGTGTGTAATGTGAAGTGTGTTGTTTGTAGTGTGTAATGTATAGTGTGTTGTCTGTAGTGTGTAATGTGTAGTGTATTGTTTGTAGTGTGTAATGTGTAGTGTTAAATGTGTAGTGTGTTGTTTGTAGTGTGTAGTGTGTAATGTGTAGTGTTCTATTTGTAGTGTGTAATGTGTAGTGTGTAATATGTAGTGTGTTGTTTGTAGTGTGTAATGTGTAGTGTTTTGTTTGTAGTGTGTAATGAGTAGTGTTTAATGTGTAGTGTTCTGTTTGTAGTGTGTAATGTGTAGTGTGCTGTTTGTAGTGAGTAGTGTGTTGTTTGTAGTGTGTAATGTGTAGTGTTCTGTTTGTGGTGTGTAGTGTGTTGTTTGTAGTGTGTAATGTGTAGTGTGTTGTTTGTACTGTGTAATGTGTAGTGTGTTCTCTGTAGTGTGTAATGTGTAGTGTTCTGTTTGTAGTGTTTAATGTGTAGTGTGCTGTTTGTAGTGTGTAATGTCTAGTGTGTTGTTTGTACTGTGTAATGTGTAGTGTGTAATGTGTAGTGTTCTGTTTGTAGTGTGTAATGTGTGAGTGTTCTGTTTGTAGTGTGTAATGTGTAATGTGTTGTTTGTAGTGTGTAATGTGTAGTGTTCTGTTTGTAGTGTGTAATGTGTAGTGTGTTGTTTGTAGTGTGTAATGTGTGGTGTGTTGCTCGTAGTGTGTAGCGTGTGATGTGTAGTGTTCTGTTTGTAGTGTGTAATGTGCTGTTTGTAATGTGTAGTATGTTGTTTGTAGTGTGTAATGTGTAGTGTGTAATGGGTGTTGTGTTGTCTGTAGTGTGTAATGTGTAGTGTTCTGTTTGTAGTGGGTAATCTGTAGTGTGTTGTCTGTAGTGTGTAATGTGTAGTGTGCTGTTTGCAGTGTGTAATGTGTAGTGTTTTGTTTGTAGTGTGTAATGTGTAGTGTGTTGTTTGTAGTGTGTAATGTGTAGTGTTCTGTTTGTAGTGTGTAATGTGTAATGTGTTGTCTGTAGTGTGTAATGTGTAATGTGTAGTGTTCTGTTTGTAATGTGTAGTGTGTTGTTTGTAGTGTGTAATGTGTAGTGTTCTGTTTGTAGTGTGTAATGTGTAATGTGTTGTCTGTAGTGTGTAATGTGTAATGTGTTGTCTGTAGTGTGTAATGTGTAATGTGTAGTGTTCTGTTTGTAATGTGTTGTCTGTAGTGTTTAATGTGTAATGTGTTGTCTGTAGTGTGTAGTGTGTAATGTGCAGTGTGTTGTTTGTAGTGAGTAATGTATAGTGTGTTGTTTGTAGTGTTTAATGTGTAGTGTTATGTTTATAGTGTGTAATGTGTAGTGTGTTGTCTGTTATCTAGTGTGTAATGTGTAGTGTGTTGTCTGTAATGTGTAATGTGTTGTTTGTAGTGTGTAACGTGTATTGTTCTGTTTGTAGTGTGTAATGTGTTGTCTGTAGTGTGTAATGTGTTGTCTGTAGTGTGTAATGTGTAATGTGTTGTCTGTAGTTTGTAATGTGTAGTGTGTTGTTTGTACTGTGTAATGTGTTGTTTGTTCTCTGTAGTGTGTAATGTGTAGTGTGCTGTTTGTAGTGAGTAATGTATAGTGTGTTGTTTGTAGTGTTTAATGTGTAGTGTTATGTTTGTAGTGTGTAATGTGTAGTGTGTTGTCTTTAGTGTGTAATGTGTAGTGTGTTGTTTGTACTGTGTAACGTGTATTGTTCTGTTTGTAGTGTGTAATGTGTTTGTCTTTAGTGTGTAATGTGTTGTTTGTTCTTTGTAGTGTGTAATGTGTAGTGTGCTGTTTGTAGTGAGTAATGTATAGTGTGTTCTTTGTAGTGTTTAATGTTTAGTGTTATGTTTGTAGTGTGTAATGTGTAGTGTGTTGTCTGTAGTGTGTAGTGTGTTGTTTGTACTGTGTAACGTGTATTGTTCTGTTTGTAGTGTGTAATGTGTTGTCTCTGTAGTGTGTAATGTGTTGTCTGTAGTGTGTAGTGTGTTGTTTGTACTGTGTAACGTGTATTGTTCTGTTTGTAGTGTGTAATGTGTTGTCTTTAGTGTGTAATGTGTAGTGTGTTGTTTGTACTGTGTAATGTGTTGTTTGTTGTGTGTAATGTGTTGTCTGTAGGGTGTAATGTGTAATGTGTTGTCTGTAGCGTGTAAATTAATGTGTAATGTGTTGCCTGTAGTGTGTAGTGTGTAATGTGTAGTGTTCTGTTTGTTCTGTGTAATGTGATTTTTGTAGTGTGTAATGTGTTGTCTGTAGTGTGTAATGTGTTGTTTGTAGTGTGTAATGTGTAGTGTGCTGTTTGTAGTGAGTAATGTATAGTGTGTTGTTTCTAGTGTGTAATGTGTAGTGTTCTGTTTGTAGTGTGTAATCTGTAGTGTGTAATGTGTAGTGTGTTCTTTGTAGTGTGTAATGTGTAGTGTGTAATGGGTGTTGTGTTGTTTGTAGTCTTTAATTTGTAGTGTGTTGTTTGTAGTGTGTAATGTGTAGTGTGTTGTTTCTAGTGTGTATTGTGTAGTGTGTTGTCTGTAGTGTGTAATGTGTCGTGTGTTGTTCGTAGTGTGTAACATGTATTGTTCTGTTTGTAGTGTGTAATGTGTTGTCTGTAGTGTGTAATGTGTTGTCTGTAGTGTGTAATGTTTAATGTGTTGTCTGTAGTGTGTAATGTGTAATGTGTAGTGTTCTGTTTGTTCTGTGTAATGTGTTGTTTAGTGTGTAATGTGTAGTGTTCTGTTTGTAGTGTGTAATGTGTAGTGTGCTGTTTGTAGTGTGTAATGTGTTGTCTGTAGAGTGTAATGTGTAGTGTGTTGTTTGCAGTGTGTAATGTGTAGTGTGCCGTTTGCAGTGTGTGATCTGTAGTGTGTTGTCTGTAGTGTGTAATGTGTAGTGTTAAATGTGTAGTGTGCTGTTCCTAGTGTATAATGTAATGTGTCTTTGTAGTGTGTAGTGTACTGTTTGTAGTGTGTAATGTGTAGTGTGTTTGTAGTGTGTAATGTGTAGTGTGTTTGTAGTGTGTAATGTGTAGTGTGTTTGTGGTGTGTAATGTGTAGTGTGTTTGTTGTGAGTAATGTGTAATGTATTGTTTGTAGTGTGTAGTGTGTAATGTATAGTGTGTTGTTTTTAGTGTGTAATGTATAGTGTGTTGTTTGTTGTGAGTAAAATGTGGTGTGTAGTGTGTTCTTTTAAGTGTATCATTGTCAAGTGTTTATTCCTAATGAAAGTAACATGCTCATATACAGTATTCAATTACACTCCTTTATTTTGGTACATGGGTTTCAATTGAATAATGTCCCAAGATAACAATGTTTGTCGTTTATATAGAGAGACATTCTCTTCCCACAGAGGTTACTCCTGTCATATCTTCCTACGTAACCTCTGTTCTAATACGGCCATATTTCCCGGTTCTCGTAAAATCCCCTAGCGGCAAAAGATCGCAACACGAATTATCTCCCTTTCTTTCTATCCAATTAGAACACGTGTTACATCGACTTAGATTCAACTTGACTAACACAAGCAAATGTGAGGCCACAAATATCCCCCATCTGCCGGGGACTTGTGTTGATGTTACACACAAGACGTTTAATGGCTAGCTTGTCCGTTGTCAACGAGGGCGATGGAGACGCCACTGATCCGCCATAACATGACTGAGTTCTGTCTAGAAGAAACGTTTGCGCATCGCGCAGGGGAAGAGGTTTAGTTTTCTCGAAGTATATGGAAATTACCGAGGCCTTGCGAATGATCACTTTTGAAACAACGTCGCTGATTGCACAACTAAATCTGATTGTCTCCAATCACGAGTCTTGAACGCTCACACCATGAAAGGGCCGTATTAGAACAGAGGTTACGTAGGAAGATATGACAGGAGTAACCTCTGTGGGAAGAGAATGATAGAGAGATAGAAATGCAATTTGTCAACCTTTTCAATTCCACTACCCCAGCTTGCAAGTTAAGATTCTTAGTACACATCAAACTTGGCTCTCTGAATAATCTGATGTTGACCATTCTGTTGCCAGACAATTGGAGCTGCCTTCTTCCTGAAACAGTGGGGCCCCTACAACGTGGCCGTGTGGGTACGTAGCTTCTTATGAGATGAATCACTTGATTGTTTTGCAGGACACACAAATGTGCGTCCAGTACCCACAAATGTAGAGAATAGATGCAGAAAACCCAGAGTGATGCACAAAGATACAAAGAGCGTACCTACAGTGCATCAAGAGTAGTAATCTGTGTCGGTTATTTCACCCATCAGTCATGACCACTGTCCACATGATTCATTACAGTAATTACAGGAATGTACACTCCACCGTTTCAATGCTCTACACAACCCTCGTTTTACCAGTGAGTCTTTCAGTCTTTGAATTTAACGTTGAACGTAAGTTACAAGGTAATATATGTCACGCAGTAGAACTGTAAGATGGTTAAGGTGTTTAACAGTTAAAGCCAAATATATTCATTCCCATTTTGTATGATTCCATTTTTTGTATGATTCCATTTTTTCCATTCTGTTTTCGTGAAAGGAAACGTTTTATTTTTAGGCTTCTGATTTTAATCTTTGATACAATGTAAATGTGTTTGTGTGGTTCAGTCAATTCTGGATCTTAACAGGTATTATGTGGCGTCAACAGTGTGAAATACACTTTACTGAGTACACATTCTTTATGTTTTTCAGATGTATTGTTTCTTTATTCGAAGTTTGAATCAAAACAAGAACAAAAGAGTTCATTTTCTTGCTGTCTATGTTGATGCTACTAGTTACCCATGAACGTAAATTACTTAGGCGCTTAGGTACCTTACTTAAAACTAGTGCTGCAAGTTTAATAACGTTCACTGGGTGCTGAAAAAGTACAGACTGTTCATTTACAAGTTGTAGTTTTGGAAAATAAACTGAAGTGATTTTGTTTTTCTTCAATATCCTCTCTGAATTGTACAGTTTAGTTGGGAATGACTGGATGACTGAAGTCCGTAAGATAATTTAATATGAAGATTATTTGAAAATATATGGGTACTTAGAGTGTGTCCCATCAATGTGAGAGACTCAGAGTTAATAATAATAATTTTTCCTTATCCTGACTGGATTAGAGCGGTGATCTTAAGGGCCTACAAAGCAGCAGGTTTAGAACCTCCAAGAGCATCTAACCCTCATGAAGTAAGAGCATTGGCCTCGGCACTCGCCCTACATGGAAACTGCTCAATATCATCTATCTGGCTGCTTTTGGAAGTCAGACACTGTCTTCGCTAACCACTACCTGAGAGACATCTCCACGGAAGATGTATCTGGTATACATCAATTCGACCCTCTAGTCGTAGTGCAGCAACTCACTATGCCGGCCAGACAATGAAGAATCTCACCCTTGTCACGCAGACTCGTTGACGCCAGGCAACTGTTCCTTTAACATCGGCTAAGAGTCCATGTTCCCCTGTTTTACGAGATAAAACAGTGCATGAGTGATACATAGACTCAGTTATGGTAATGTTCTTGCCTTAACAGATGGGTTGCGATACCAGTTTTGGTAATGTTCTTACCGTAAACATATTGGATCGTTGCAGAATATCTAGACAGCATAACGTCTAGTATACTCAATCCACAAGTACAGTTACTGAAGACACTTGATGTGATGGAGGTCGTGTTAGGCAAGTACAGTTACTTAAGACACTTGATGTGAGGGAGGTCGTGTTAGGCAAGTACAGTTACTGAAGACACTTGATGTGAGGGAGGTCGTGTTAGGCAAGTACAGTTACTGAAGACACTTGATGTGAGGGAGGTCGTGTTAGGCAAGTACAGTTACTGAAGACACTTGATGTATGGGAGGTCGTGTTAGGCAAGTACAGTTACTGAAGACACTTGATGTGAGGGAGGTCGTGTTAGGCAAGTACAGTTACTGAAGACACTTGATGTATGGGAGGTCGTGTTAGGCAAGTAGTTACTGAAGACACTTCATGTGAGGGAGGTTGTGTTAGGCAAGTACAGTTACTGAAGACACTTGATGTGAGGGAGGTCGTGTTAGGCAAGTACAGTTACTGAAGACACTTGATGTATGGGAGGTCGTGTTAGGCAAGTACAGTTACTGAAGACACTTGATGTGAGGGAGGTTGTGTTAGGCAAGTACAGTTACTGAAGACACTTAATATGAGGGAGGTCGTGTTAGGCAAGTACAGTTACTGAAGACACTTGATGTATGGGAGGTTGTGTTAGGCAAGTACAGTTACTGAAGACACTTCATGTGAGGGAGGTTGTGTTAGGCAAGTACAGTTACTGAAGACATTTGATGTGAGGGAGGTCGTGTTAGGCAAGTACAGTTACTGAAGACACTTGATGTGAGGGAGGTTGTGTTAGGCAAGTACAGTTACTGAAGACACTTGATGTGAGGGAGGTTGTGTTAGGCAAGTACAGTTACTGAAGACACTTGATGTGAGGGAGGTCGTGTTAGGCAAGTACAGTTACTGAAGACACTTGATGTATGGGAGGTCGTGTTAGGCAAGTACAGTTACTGAAGACACTTGATGTGAGGGAGGTTGTGTTAGGCAAGTACAGTTACTGAAGACACACTTGATGTTAGAAGGAGGTCGTGTTAGGCAAGTAGTACAGTTACTGAAGACACTTGATGTATGGGAGGTTGTGTTAGGCAAGTACAGTTACTGAAGACACTTGATGTATGGGAGGTCGTGTTAGGCAAGTACAGTTACTGAAGACACTTGATGTATGGGAGGTTGTGTTAGGCAAGTACAGTTACTGAAGACACTTGATGTGAGGGAGGTTGTGTTAGGCAAGTACAGTTACAGTTACTGAAGACAGGTGCGTGTTAGACTTCAGTTATGAGGGATGAGGTATGGGAGGTCGTGTTAGGCAAGTACAGTTACTGAAGACACTTTACTGAAGACACTTGATGTGAGGAGGTCGTGTTAGGCAAGTACAGTTACTGAAGACACTTGATGTGAGAGGTCGTAGGCATATACAGTTACTGAAGACACTTGATGTATGGGAGAGGTACGTGTTAGGCAAGTACAGTTACTGAAGACACTTGATGTATGGGAGGTCGTGTTAGGCAGAGTGTTAGGCAAGGTACAGTTACTGAAGACACTTGATGTGAGGGAGGTTGTGTTAGGCAAGTACAGTTACTGAAGACACTTGATGTGAGGGAGGAAGACACTTGTGTATGGGAGGCAAGTACAGTTACTGAAGACACTTGATGTATGAGGAGGTCGTATTAGGCAAGTACAGTGTTAGATGTATGCAGGTCGTGGTTAGGCAAGTACAGTTACTGAAGACACTTGATGTGAGGGAGGTCAGTGTTAGGCAAGTACAGTTACTGAATACACTTGATGTGAGGGAGGTTGTGTTAGGCAAGTACAGTTACTGAAGACACTTCATGTGAGGGAGGTCGTGTTAGGCAAGTACAGTTACTGAAGACACTTGATGTATGGGAGGTCGTGTTAGGCAAGTACAGTTACTGAAGACACTTGATGTATGGGAGGTCGTGTTAGGCAAGTACAGTTACTGAAGACACTTGATGTGAGGGAGGTCGTGTTACGTGTTAGGTACAGTTACTGAAGACACTTGATGTATGGGAGGTCGTGTTAGGCAAGTACAGTTACTGAAGACACTTGATGTATTGGAGGTACTGAAGACACTTGATGTGAGGGAGGTCGTGTTAGGCAAATACAGTTACTGAAGACACTTGATGTATGGGAGGTACTGAAGACACTTGATGTGAGGGAGGTCGTGTTAGGCAAATACAGTTACTGAAGACACTTGATGTATGGGAGGTACTGAAGACACTTGATGTATGGGAGGTACTGAAGACACTTGATGTTTGGGAGGTACTGAAGACACTTGATGTATGGGAGGTTGTTATCACTGCTTTGGTTGTTGTTGCAGGACACCGCAGGAGATGAGCGCTACACCGGCCTCTCCAACTTCTACTGCCGTAATGCTGGAGTTGCCATCCTGGCGTATGATATATCCAGTGACAAGTCATTCGAGTCTCTATGGTAATACTTGACAACCTTGAACCTCTAGTGTAACATGGTAACTTACTTGAACCTCTAGTGTTACATGGTAACTTACTTGAACCTCTAGTGTTACATGGTAACTTACTTGAACCTCTAGTGTTACATGGTAACTTACTTGAACCTCTAGTGTTACATGATAATTTACTTGAACCTCTAGTGTGACTCACGCCGAAGACCTGGGTTCGAATCCCCACATGGGTACAATGAGTGAAGCCCATTTCTGGTGTCCCCAGCCGTGATATTGCTTGAATATTGCTAAAAGCGGCGTAAAACCAAACTCAGTCAGTCAGTCTAGTGTGACATGGTAACTTACTTGAACCTCTAGTGTTACATGGTAACTTACTTGAACCTCTAGTGTAACATGATAACTGACTTGAACCTCTAGTGTAACATGATAACTGACTTGAACCTCTAGTGTAACATGATAACTGACTTGAACCTCTAGTGTAACATTATAACTGACTTGAACCTCTAGTGTAACACGATAAGTGACTTGAACCTCTAGTGTAACATTATAACTGACTTGAACCTCTAGTGTAACACGATAACTGACTTGAACCTCTAGTGTAACATGATAACTGACTTGAACCTCTAGTGTAACATGATAACTGACTTGAACCTCTAGTGTTACATGGTAACTTACTTGAACCTCTAATGTAACACGATAACTGACTTGAACCTCTAGTGTTACATGGTAACTTACTTGAACCTCTAGTGTAACACGATAACTGACTTGAACCTCTAGTGTAACATTATAACTGACTTGAACCTCTAGTGTAACACGATAACTGACTTGAACCTCTAGTGTAACATTATAACTTACTTGAACCTCTAGTGTAACATGATAACTGACTTGAACCTCTAGTGTTACATGGTAACTTACTTGAACCTCTAGTGTAACACGATAACTGACTTGAACCTCTAGTGTAACATGGTAACTGGCTTGAACCTCTAGTGTAACACGATAACTTACTTGAACCTCTAGTGTAACATTATAACTGACTTGAACCTCTAGTGTAACACGATAACTGACTTGAACCCCTAGTGTAACATTATAACTGACTTGAACCTCTAGTGAACCTCTAGTGTAACATGGTAACTGACTTGAACCTCTAGTGTAACATTATAACTGACTTGAACCTCTAGTGTAACATTATAACTGACTTGAACCTCTAGTGTAACACGATAACTGACTTGAACCTCTAGTATAACATTATAACTGACTTGAACCTCTAGTGTAACACGATAACTGACTTGAACCTCTAGTGTAACACGATAACTGACTTGAACCTCTAGTGTAACATTATAACTGACTTGAACCTCTAGTGTAACATTATAACTGACTTGAACCTCTAGTGTAACACGATAAGTGACTTGAACCTCTAGTGTAACATTATAACTGACTTGAACCTCTAGTGTAACACGATAACTGACTTGAACCTCTAGTATAACATGGTAACTGACTTGAACCTCTAGTGTAACATTATAACTGACTTGAACCTCTAGTGTAACATTATAACTGACTTGAACCTCTAGTGTAACACGATAACTGACTTGAACCTCTAGTATAACATTATAACTGACTTGAACCTCTAGTGTAACACGATAACTGACTTGAACCTCTAGTGTAACACGATAACTGACTTGAACCTCTAGTGTAACATTATAACTGACTTGAACCTCTAGTGTAACATTATAACTGACTTGAACCTCTAGTGTAACACGATAAGTGACTTGAACCTCTAGTGTAACATTATAACTGACTTGAACCTCTAGTGTAACACGATAACTGACTTGAACCTCTAGTGTAACATGGTAACTGACTTGAACCTCTAGTGTAACATTATAACTGACTTGAACCTCTAGTGTAACATGGTAACTTACTTGAACCTCTAGTGTAACATGGTAACTGACTTGAACCTCTAGTGTAACACAATAACTGACTTGAACCTCTAGTGTAACACGATAACTGACTTGAACCTCTAGTGTAACATTATAACTGACTTGAACCTCTAGTGTAACATGGTAACTGACTTGAACCTCTAGTGTAACATTATAACTGACTTGAACCTCTAGTGTAACACGATAACTGACTTGAACCTCTAGTGTAACACGATAACTGACTTGAACCTCTAGTGTAACATTATAACTGACTTGAACCTCTAGTGTAACACGATAACTGACTTGGACCTCTAGTGTAACACGATAACTGACTTGAACCTCTAGTGTAACATTATAACTGACTTGAACCTCTAGTGTAACATGGTAACTGACTTGAACCTCTAGTGTAACATGGTAACTGACTTGAACCTCTAGTGTAACATTATAACTTACTTGAACCTCTAGTGTAACTTGAACCTTGAACCTCTAGTGTAACACGATAACTGACTTGAACCTCTAGTGTAACATTATAACTGACTTGAACCTCTAGTGTAACATGGTAACTGACTTGAACCTCTAGTGTAACATTATAACTGACTTGAACCTCTAGTGTAACATTATAACTGACTTGAACCTCTAGTGTAACATGGTAACTGACTTGAACCTCTAGTGTAACATTATAACTGACTTGAACCTCTAGTGTAACATGGTAACTGACTTGAACTTCTGGTGTTACACAGTAGCCTACCTGAACCTCTGATGTCATGTTACAATTCCAACTTTCAGGGCCAGATTCAACCCCTTACTTTCTGCTGCACATGAAGATTGCCTGAAAGTTGTAGTTGGAACCAAGCTTGATCAGGTCACACCAACATCTCGCGCAGTTACCATTGAGGAAGGTCTAAAGTTAGCACAGGAACTCAACGAACACCTGGATGTTTCAAAACTGCCAAAATGCCCATACTTCGAGACCTCCAGCTTGACTGGCCACAATGTGAAGGACTTGTTTGAGTGTATATTTCAGTACCGGCTCCCAATCAATGACACAGACAAAGCCAGACAGGTCAACGACACGGTGGATCTGTACGAGACTGGCAGCTCCGGGTCAAAGAAGGGTGGTTGTTGTTGATGCTATTGGCTATATGTATGCACTTAAATGTTGTCACACATGCTGTGTATGTGTGGGGTCACTCAGCCATATTGTGTGAATGTGTGACATCACTCGGCCATATTGTGTGACGTTACTCAGCCATATTGTGTGTATGTGTGACGTCACTCAACCATATTGTATGTCTGTGTGATGTCATTCAACCATATTTTGTGACTTCACTCAGCCATATTGTGTGTATGTGTGATGTCACTCAGCCATATTGTGTGTATGTGCGATGTCACTCAGCCATATTGTTTGTATGTGCGATGTCACTCAGCCATATTGTATGTATGTGTGATGTCATTCAACCATATTTTGTGACTTCACTCAGCCATATTGTGTGTATGTGTGACGTCACTCAAACATATTGTGTCTGTGTGACATCATTCAACCATATTTTGTGACTTCACTCAGCCATATTGTGTGTATGTGCGATGTCACTCAGCCATATTGTGTGTATGTGTGAAGTCACTCAGCCATATTGTGTGTATGTGTGATGTCACTCAGCCCTATTGTATGTGTGATGTCACTCAGCCATATTGTGTGTATGTGTGATGTCACTCAGCCCTATTGTGTGTATGTGTGATGTCACTCAGCCATATTGTGTGTATGTGTGAAGTCACTCAGCCATATTGTGTGTATGTGTGATGTCACTCAACCATATTTTGTGACGTCACTATGCCATATTGTGTGCATGTGCGATGTCACTCAGACGTCCCCTAACCATGTCTTGATCACTTGGGTGACGTCACTCGGTCATATTTCTTTACTTGTGTTGAAGAAGCATAGCGTATTGTGTCATGTATCTCAGCCATATTGTGGATTCTTGGGTGACGTCACTCAGCTGTCGTGTGTATTTGTGTCATGACATGCAGTCACAGTGTGACATCAGACTGCTGCTTCCTACTATCGACATGAAACTTGTGTCACTGATAAAATCTGGCATAAACTGTTGTAGTTGAATAAAGTTTTAATTGACACATATCAATTTACGTTTTTATTCAGAACCCTGCTTCTGCCCATAATCCATGCATGTACGTTTCCTCAGTCATGTGAAATATCTACATTTCTATCACACTGTTATTGCATATATTTATTAGTGACCAATATTTGGTGTTGCTGATTTTCAGTCTCCATGATCCAGTAGTAATTATGTTACAGCGGAGTGCCAACGATAAAGTGACTTCATTGTTCGTGATGTTGACAGGGAAACAGAGTGGCCAAGAACAGGGCCATGTCATGACTGAAGCTGTGGTGTAATGGATGAATTGGTGCCAAGTGACTGTTTATGTGAATGTTCAGTAGTACATAGTAGAAGCCTAATTACATGTGCAGAGCTTGTCTAAAATGTTTCTTTCGAGAAGTTCTTTTAGTGATCTTGATATCCTGCTTTGGAGACAGGATCGAACATGGAAATATCTCTGATTCAGCATTCAATAGTAAACCCAATGCTTTCACTGATGGCAATTCACTCATTTAAATGTTAATCTCTTTCAGTCTTCTGGTATTTCTTGGAGAACTGGTATTGAATTTGAGACCCACTGGCAAGCTTGCATTCCTGCAATCCTCCATAGATGTTTGTAGAGCTCTATAGTTCTGCTGTTTGGAAATTTCTGAAATTATTCCAGAGGATCCAAGCAGCCTATTCTAAACATTGTGATTTGTTGATTTTGTCTATGATTCTGCATCGAGATATAGTGATCCTGTGTACATAGCTTTTGTATCTCTGTATAACCAGTTATACATACGTATATATAATTCATAATAAAGAATGTACATAGAGTCAGTGTGTTTGTGTGATTTGTATTGGCTACAAATTGGAACAGGCTGGATGAGGGTTGGTGTGATGGTGATAGATGGAGTGAAGGTGATGGATGTGTGAAGGTGATAGATGGAGTGAGTTTAGATCTACATCACTTTTAGCAATATTCCAACAATATCACGTCGGGGAACACCAGAAATGGGCTTCACATATTGTGCCCATGTGGGGAATCGACCCTGGGTCTTCGGCGTGACGAGCGAACGCCTTAACCACTAGGCTACCCCACCGCTCATAAAGGGATGGAGTGAAGGTGATGGGTGGAGTGAAGGTGATGGGTGGAGTGAAGGTGATGGGTGGAGTGAAGGTGATGGGTGAAGTGAAGGTGATGGGTGGAGTGAAGGTGAGGGATGGAGTGAAGGTGATTGATGGAGTGAAGGTGATGGATGGAATGAAGGTGAGGGATGGAGTGAAGGTGATGGGTGGAGTGAAGGTGATTGATGGAGTGATGATGATGGATGGAGTGAAGCCAATGGATGGAGTAAAGGTGGTTGATGGAGTGATGATGATGGATGGAGTGAAGCCGATGGATGGAGTAAAGGTGGTTGATGGAGTGAAGGTGATGGGTGGAGTGAAGGTGATTGATGGTGTGAAGGTGAGGGATGGAGTAAAGGTGATTGATGGAGTGAAGGTGAGGGATAAAGTGAAGGTGATGGGTGGACTGAAGGTGATTGATGGAGTGAAGGTAAGGGATGGAGTGAAGGTGATGGATGGAGCGAAGGTGATTGATGGAGTGAAGGTGATGGGTGTAGTGAAGGTGAGAGATGGAGTGAAGGTGATGGATTGAGTGAAGGTGAGAGATGGAGTGAAGGTGAGAGATGGAGTGAAGGTGATGGTTGAGTGAAGGTGATGGATGGAGTGAAGGTGAGGGATGAAGTGAAGGTGATGGGTGGAGTGAAGGTGATGGATTGAGTGAAGGTGAGAGATGGAGTGAAGGTGATGGAGTGAAGGTGATGGATGGAGTGAAGGTAAGGGATGGAGTGAAGGTGATTGATGGAGTAAAGGTGATGGATGGAGTGAAGGTGATGGATAGAGTGAAGGTGATGGGTGGACTGAAGGTGATTGATGGAATTAAGGTGATGGATGGAGCGAAGGTGATGGATGGAGTGAAGGTGATGGGTGTAGTGAAGGTGAAAGATGGAGTGAAGGTAATGGATGGAGTGAAGGTGAGGGATGAAGTGAAGATGAGGGATGGAGTGAAGGTGATGGATGGAGAGGGATGGAGTGAAGGTGATGGATGGAATGAAGGTGATTAATGGAGTGAAGGTGATGGGTGGAGTGAAGGTGATTGATGGAGTGAAGGTGATGGGTGTAGTGAAGGTGATGGATGGAGTGAAGGTGATTAATGGAGTGAAGGTGATGGATGGAGTGAAGGTAAGGGATGGAGTGAAGGTGATGGCTGAGTGAAGGTGATGGGTGGAGTGAAGGTGCTGGGTGGAATGAAGGTGAGGGATGGAGGGAAGGTGATGGGAGAGTGAAGGTGATGGATTGAGTGAAGGTGATGGATTGAGTGAAGGTGATGGATGACAGATGGGTTGAAGGTGATGGATGGGGGAAGGTGAAGGATGGGGGAAGGTGAGGGATGGAGTGAAGGTGAGGGATGGAGTGAAGGTGATGGATGGAGTGAAGGTGAGGGATGGTGTGAAGGTGAGGGATGGAGTGAAGGTGAGGGATGGAGTGAAGGTGAGGGATGGAGTGAAGGTGATGGATGAGGATGGTGAGGGATGGTGTGAAGGTGATGGATGGAGTGAATGTGTTGGATGGGGAAGGTGAGGGATGGAGTCAAGGTGAGAGTGAAGGGCTTGTCAAGGGTGAGGGTGAAGGCAGGGTTTGTGGGTGGGTAGGCTTGGCTAGGGTGAGTGAGGGGCTAGTTGTGGGGCCTTGGCCAGGGTGATAGTGAGATGTGGGTTGGCAGGTGGGTGAGGGTGAGAGTGAGGGGTTGGGTGTGGGGTTGGGTGTGGGGCTGGCCAGAGTGAGAGTGATATGTGGGTGGGCTTGGCCAGGGTGAGAATGAGGGGTTTTGGGGTTTTGGGGTGGCATTTAGCCAGGGTGAGAGTGAGGTTGTAAGAGTGAGGGTGGTTGGGAGGGTGAAAGTAGCATTAGCCATGGTGTGAGTGAGGGTTGGGTGTGGGGGTTTGGCCAGGGTGAGAGTGAGGGGCTAGGTGTGGGTGCTTGGCCAGGGTGAGAGTGAGGAGTGGGTGTGGGGGTTTGGCCAGGGTAAGTGTGAGGGAGTGAGGACTGTTTCAGGTGTAAGTGAGCTGATTGCGGGGGCTTTGCTGTGCTGTACTGTGCCGTGCCGTGCCGGGGTGAGGGTGACATTGAAATTAAGGGGGTGGGTGTGGAGGCTTGGCCAGGGCAAAAGAGATTAGGGGTGGGGTGTTTGGGCTGGGTTAGGTGTGGGTGAGAGGCTGGGTTAGGTGTGGGTGAGAGGCTGGGTTAGGTGTGGGTGAGGGGCTGGGTTAGGTGTGGGTGAGGGGCTGGGTTAGGTGTTGGTGAGAGGCTGGGTTAGGTGTGGGTGAGAGGCTGGGTTAGGTGTGGGTGAGAGGCTGGGTTAGGTGTGGGTGAGGGGCTGGGTTAGGTGTGGGTGAGGGGCTGGGTTAGGTGTGGGTGAGAGGCTGGGTTAGGTGTGGGTGAGGGGCTGGGTTAGGTGTGGGTGAGAGGCAAGGTTAGGTGTGGGTGAGGGGCTGTGTTAGCTGTGGGTGAGAGGCTGAGTTTGGTTTGGGTGAGGGGCTGGGTTTGGTTAAGAGCATGATGTGGGCTCAGTTTGATGAGCTTGATGAGAGTGAGGATTTGGATAACACGTAGAAGATATCCTCAAGAGTTACAAACACTCCATGAAGCAAAGTCAACTGCACATTATGAAATTAATACATGATGTTTATTTGATTGGTGTTCATACAGCAAAGAGCAAGTCTGGAGATCTACTTTCTCGAACAGATAGGTTCAAATAGCTAATGACATGTGCCATCACAGCACATCCAGCAACCATGTGTGCAAAAATGTGATCCTAGGCACACCCAACAACCATGTGTGTCATCTGTAGAATGTGATCCTGGGCACACCCAACAACCATGTGTTCCAGCTGTAGAATGTGATCCTGGGCACACCTAACAACCATGAGTGCCAGCTGTAAAATGTGATTCTGGGCACAACCAACAACCATGTGTGCCAGCTGTAGAATGTGATCTTGGGCACAACCTACATCCAAGTGCGCCAGCTGTAGAATGTGATCCTGGGCACAACCAACAACCATGTGTGCCAGCTGTAGAATGTGATCTTGGGCACAACCTACATCCATGTGTGCCAGCTGTAGAATGTGATCCTGGGCACAACCAACAACCATGTGTGCCATCTGTAGAATGTGATCCTGGGCACACCCAACAACCATGTGTGCCAGCTGTAGAATGTGATCCTGGGCACACCTAACAACCATGAGTGCCAGCTGTAAAATGTGATTCTGGGCACACCCAACAACCATGTGTGCCAGCTGTAGATTGTGATCTTGGGCACAACCTACATCCAAGTGTGCCAGCTGTAGAATGTGATCCTGGGCACAACCAACAACCATGTGTGCCAGCTGTAGAATGTGATCTTGGGCACAACCTATATCCAAATGTGCCAGCTGTAGAATGTGATCCTGGGCACAACCAACAACCATGTGTGCCATCTGTAGAATGTGAACCTGGGCGCACCCAACAACCATGTGTGCCATCTGTAGAATGTGATCCTGGGCACATGACCTCTTGTCATAATGGACATGCAGTGCTAACACAACAAGCTTGCCCTCTGTCACTCTCTTCCATGCACAACTCACACAGGATCAACATGACACTGTACAACCACAAAGGGATACAGCCTTCCTCCTAACGTTAGTGTGCGATGGACTGTCCTCTCATACACATGGAAATATACTATAAAATGTCATTTCATCAAGATGTACTATCTTCCACTGCCCCAGTCTGGATCAGCACAACCTGGACCAGCACCTCACTGCAGCCCTCATCACTCCACCTCCCCCAGCACATGCTTCTCCTTCTCCTTGACGTCCGGGACGGCCCCGGGCTTACTGTGTGCTTTACGGTTGCTCTCCCTGAAAATACAGCACACTTGTATACAAATGCATAAACACCCCAGGTTTGCCT
Source organism: Haliotis rubra (assembly GCF_003918875.1). Classification (NCBI taxonomy): domain Eukaryota; kingdom Metazoa; phylum Mollusca; class Gastropoda; order Lepetellida; family Haliotidae; genus Haliotis; species Haliotis rubra. The sequence continues at coordinate 97,450 of NW_025767113.1, read as the reverse complement.
TAAAAGATAAACACTGACTGCATTTAGACCAACAGTGACTGCATAAGATTGCATTAATAGTAAAAATATACACTGCAATAAGGTTGCCATAAGCCTTGCCCTAATCAGTAAAGCTGCTTACTTTCGCCTGTGTGAAGCTCTGATGAGTTTTATTTCCTTGGCACCATTGTAGACAAACTTGGGCACATGGCGATGCCGTGAAATACGGCGGACTTGCGGATGGTGTCCAAACTTTTCCTTCAGTTTCTCATTGTAGTTGAAAGCAGTTTTCTCCCTCGGTTTCAGCTGTCAAGAAAACCAACACATGTCCAGGTGAGCTGAATACATACATATAGTGTTGAATGAAGGTAATCATCTAGTGACAGCCCTGATGATCTAGTGACAGACCTGATGAACTAGCGAAAGCCCTGATGATCTAGTGACAAATCTGATGATCTAGCGACAACCCAGATGACCTAGCTACAGCCCTGATGCTCTAGTGACAGCCTTGATGATAAAGTGACAGCCCTGATGATAAAGTGACAGACCTGATGATCTAGTGACCGCCCTGTTGATCTAGTGACTGCCCTGTTGATCTAGTGACATCCCTGATGATCTAGTGACAGACCTGATGAACTAGTGACATCCCTGATGATATAGTGCCAGACCTGATGATCTAGTGACAGACCTGATGAACTAGTGACATCCCTGATGATCTAGTGACAGCCATGATGATCTAGTAACAGACCTGATGATCTAGTGACAGACCTGATGATCTTGTGACCGCCCTGATCATCTAGCGACAGCCCTGATGATCTAGTGACAGCCCTAATGATCTAGTGGCAGCCCTGATGATATAGTGACAGACCTGATGATCTAGTGACCGCCCTGATGATATAGTGACTGCCCTGATGATATAGTGACCGCCCTGTTGATATAGTGACAGCCGTGATGATAAAGTGACAGACCTGATGATCTAGTGACCGCCCTTTTGATGTAGTGACTGCCCTGATGATCTAGTGACATCCCTGATGATATAGTGACCGCCCTGTTGATCTAGTGACTGCCCTGTTGATCTAGTGACAGCCATGATGATCTAGTAACAGACCTGATGATCTAGTGACAGACCTGATGATCTTGTGACCGCCCTGATCACCTAGTGACCGCCCTGTTGATCTAGTGACCGCCCTGTTGATCTAGTGACTGCCCTGATGATCTAGTGACTGCCCTGATGATCTAGTGACCACCCTGATGATATAGTGACAGCCTTGATGATCTAGCAACAGCCCTGATCATCTAGCCACAGCCCTGATGATCTAGTGACTGCCCTGATGATCTAGTGACCACCCTGATGATATAGTGACAGCCTTGATCATCTAGCAACAGCCCTGATCATCTAGTCACAGCCCTGACGCTCTAGTGACATCCCTGTTGATAAAGTGACAGACCTGATGATCTTGTGACCGCCCTGATCATCTAGCGACAGCCCTGATGATCTAGTGACAGCCCTAATGATCTAGTGGCAGCCCTGATGATCTAGTGACAGACCTGATGATCTAGTGACTGCCCTGATGATCTAGTGACTGCCCTGATGATATAGTGACCGCCCTGTTGATATAGTGACTGCCCTTTTGATCTAGTGACATCCCTGATCATCTGGTGACAGCCCTAATGATAAAGTGACAGACCTGATGATCTAGTGACCGCCCTTTTGATCTAGTAACTGCCCTGATGATCTAGTGACATCCCTGATGATATAGTGACCGCCCTGTTGATCTGGTGACTGCCCTGATGATCTAGTGACATCCCTGATGATCTAGTGACTGCCCTGTTGATCTAGTGACTGCCCTGATGATCTAGTGACTGCCCTGATGATCTAGTGACCACCCTGATGATATAGTGACAGCCTTGATGATCTAGCAACAGCCCTGATCATCTAGCCACAGCCCTGACGCTCTAGTGACATCCCTGTATATAAAGTGACAGACCTGATGATCTTGTGACCGCCCTGATCATCTAGCGACAGTCCTGATGATCTAGTGACTGCCCTCATGATCTAGTGACCACCCTGATGATATAGTGACAGCCTTGATGATCTAGCAACAGCCCTGATCATCTAGCCACAGCCCTGACGCTCTAGTGACATCCCTGTATATAAAGTGACAGACCTGATGATCTTGTGACCGCCCTGATCATCTAGCGACAGCCCTGATGTTCTAGTGACAGACCTGATGATCTAGTGACCGCCCTGATGATCTAGCGACAGCCCTGATGTTCTAGTGACAGACCTGATGATATAGTGGCAGCTCTGAATGATCTAGTGACAGTCCTGATGATTTAGTGGCAGTCCTGATGATCTAGTGACAGATCTAATAATCTAGTTACAGCCCTGATGATCTAGCGACAGTCCTGATGATCTAATGTCAGATCTGATGTTCTAGTGACAGATCTGATGATCTAGTGATCTAGCGACAGCCCTGATGATGTAGTGACAGCCCTGATGATCTAGCGACAGCCCTGATGATGTAGTGACAGCCCTGATGATCTAGCAACAGCCCTGGTGATCTGATGTCAGATCTGATGATCTATGACAGCCCTGGTGATGTAGTGACAGACCTGATGATGTAGTGACAGCCCTGATGATCTAGTGACTGCCCTGATGATCTAGTGACTGCCCTGGTGATCTAGTGACAGATCTGATGATCTAGTGTGAGCCCTGATGATCTAGTGACAGCCCTGATGATGTAGTGACAGACCTGATGATGTAGTGACAGCCCTGATGATCTAGTGACTGCCCTGATGATCTAGTGACAGATCTGATGATCTAGTGTGAGCCCTGATGATCTAGTGACAGTCCTGATGATCTAGCAACAGCCCTGGTGATCTGATGTCAGATCTGATGATCTATGACAGCCCTGATGATGTAGTGACAGACCTGATGATCTAGTGACAGCCCTGATGATCTAGTGACAGCCCTGATGATCTAGTGACAGATCTGATGATCTAGTGACAGCCCTGATGATCTAGTGACAGCCCTGATGATGTAGTGACAGCCCTGATGATCTAGCAACAGCCCTGGTGATCTGATGTCAGATCTGATGATCTATGACAGCCCTGATGATTTAGTGACAGATCTGATGATCTAGTGAGAGCCCTGATGATCTAGTGATAGCCCTGAAGATCTAGTGAGAGCCCTAATGATCTAGTTGCAGCCCTGATGATCTAGTGATAGATCTGATGATGTAGTGACAGCCCTGATGATTTAGTGACAGCCCTGATGATCTAATGTCAGATCTGATGATCTAGTGTCAGATCTGATGATCTAGTGACAGCCCTGATGATCTAGCAACAGCCCTGATTATCTAGCGACAGCCCTGATGATGTAGTGATAGCCCTGATGATGTAGTGATAGCCCTGATCTAGTGTCAATCACAACATTTATATCCTACAAAGAAAAGCACACACACCACACCCAGTTTCTCTGAAGCATTTGCTTTCCATACTCTGATGTTCATCTCGTCTGAGGCGGACAGGATGTACTTATTGTCGAGAGACCACTGAACCACATTGACACGCTGCATCCGCTTGGCATGGTAGATCTCTCTGTAAACAACAAACAGAATTAGACACATGGAATCAAGGTTTGTGTCTGAGATACATATGGAAGCAAGACATGTTTGTCTGACATACATATGGAAGCAAGACATGTGTCTGACATACATATGGAAGCAAGACATGTGTCTGACATACATATGGAAGCAAGATGTGAGTCTGATATACATATGGAAGCAAGACGTGTCTGACATACATATGGAAGTAAGATGTGTGTCTGACATACATATGGAAGCAAGATGTTTGTCTGAGATACATATGGAAGCAAGACGTGTCTGACATACATATGGAAGCAAGACATGTGTCTGACATACATATGGAAGCAAGATGTGTGTCTGACATACATATGGAAGCAAGACATGTGTCTGACATACATATGAAAGCAAGACATGTGTCTGACATACATATGGAAGCAAGATGTGTGTCTGAGATACATATGGAAGCAAGACATGTGTCTGACATACATATGGAAGCAAGACATGTGTCTGACATACATATGGAAACAAGATGTTTGTCTGAAATACATATGGAAGCAAGACATGTGTCTGACATACATATGGAAGCAAGATGTGTGTCTGACATACATATGGAAGCAAGACATGTGTCTGACATACATATGGAAGCAAGATGTGTGTCTGACATACATATGGAAGCAAGACATGTGTCTGACATACATATGGAAGCAAGATGTGTGTCTGACATACATATGGAAGCAAGATGTGTGTCTGACATACATATGGAAGCAAGACATGTGTCTGACATACATATGGAAGCAAGATGTGTGTCTGACATACATATGGAAGCAAGACATGTGTCTGATATACATATGGAAGCAAGACGTGTGTCTGACATACATATGGAAGCAAGAGATGTGTCTGACATACATATGGAAGCAAGATGTGAGTCTGACACATATGGAAGCAAGATGTGTGTCTGACATACATATGGAAGCAAGACATGTGTCTGACATACATATGGAAGCAAGACATGTGTCTGACATACATATGAAAGCAAGACGTGTCTGACATACAAATGGAAGCAAGATGTGAGTCTGACATACATATGGAAGCAAGATGTGTGTCTGACATACATATGGAAGCAAGACATGTGTCTGACATACATATGGAAGCAAGACATGTGTCTGACATACATATGGAAGCAAGATGTGTGTCTGACATACATATGGAAGCAAGACATGTGTCTGACATACATATGGAAGCAAGATGTTTGTCTGAGATACATATGGAAGCAAGACGTGTCTGACATACATATGGAAGCAAGATGTGTGTCTGACATACATATGGAAGCAAGACGTGTCTGACATACATATGGAAGCAAGACATGTGTCTGACATACATATGGAAGCAAGACGTGTCTGACATACATATGGAAGCAAGATGTGTGTCTGAGATACATATGGAAGCAAGACATGTGTCTGACATACATATGGAAGCAAGACATGTGTCTGACATACATATGGAAGCAGGATGTTTGTCTGACATACATATGGAAGCAAGACATGTGTCTGACATACATATGGAAGCAAGATGTGTATCTGACATACATATGGAAGCAAGACATGTGTCTGACATACATATGGAAGCAAGATGTGTGTCTGACATACATATGGAAGCAAGACATGTCTGACATACATATGGAAGCAAGATGTGTGTCTGACATACATATGGAAGCAAGATGTGTGTCTGACATACATATGGAAGCAAGACATGTGTCTGACATACATATGGAAGCAAGATGTGTCTGACATACATATGGAAGCAAGACATGTGTCTGATATACATATGGAAGCAAGACGTGTGTCTGACATACATATGGAAGCAAGACGTGTCTGACATACATATGGAAGCAAGATGTGAGTCTGACATACATATGGAAGCAAGATGTGTGTCTGACATACATATGGAAGCAAGACATGTGTCTGACATACATATGGAAGCAAGACATGTGTCTGACATACATATGAAAGCAAGACGTGTCTGACATACAAATGGAAGCAAGATGTGAGTCTGACATACATATGGAAGCAAGATGTGTGTCTGACATACATATGGAAGCAAGACATGTGTCTGACATACATATGGAAGCAAGACATGTGTCTGACATACATATGGAAGCAAGATGTGTGTCTGACATACATATGGAAGCAAGACATGTGTCTGACATACATATGGAAGCAAGATGTTTGTCTGAGATACATATGGAAGCAAGACGTGTCTGACATACATATGGTAGCAAGATGTGTGTCTGACATACATATGGAAGCAAGACGTGTCTGACATACATATGGAAGCAAGACATGTGTCTGACATACATATGGAAGAAGACATGTGTCTGACATACATATGAAAGCAAGACACGTGTCTGACATACAAATGGAAGCAAGATGTGAGTCTGACATACATATGGAAGCAAGATGTGTGTCTGACATACATATGGAAGCAAGACATGTGTCTGACATACATATGGAAGCAAGACATGTGTCTGACATACATATGGAAGGAAGATGTGTGTCTGACATACATATGGAAGCAAGACATGTGTCTGACATACATATGGAAGCAAGATGTTTGTCTGAGATACATATGGAAGCAAGACGTGTCTGACATACATATGGAAGCAAGATGTGTGTCTGACATACATATGGAAGCAAGACGTGTCTGACATACATATGGAAGCAAGACATGTGTCTGACATACATATGGAAGCAAGACGTGTCTGACATACATATGAAACAAGATGTGTGTCTGAGATACATATGGAAGCAAGACATGTGTCTGACATACATATGGAAGCAAGACATGTGTCTGACATACATATGGAAGCAAGATGTTTGTCTGACATACATATGGAAGCAAGACGTGTCTGACATACATATGGAAGCAAGATGTGTGTCTGACATACATATGGAAGCAAGACATGTGTCTGACATACATATGGAAGCAAGACATGTGTCTGACATACATATGGAAGCAAGACATGTGTCTGACATACATAAGCGAAGCAAGATGTGAGTCTGACATACATATGGAAGCAAGATGCGTGTCTGACATACATATGGAAGCAAGATGTGTGTCTGACATACATATGGAAGCAAGATGTGTCTGACATACATATGGAAGCAAGACATGTGTCTGACATACATATGGAAGCAAGACATGTGTCTGACATACATATGGAAGCAAGACGTGTCTGACATACATATGAAACAAGATGTGTGTCTGAGATACATATGGAAGCAAGACATGTGTCTGACATACATATGGAAGCAAGACATGTGTCTGACATACATATGGAAGCAAGATGTTTGTCTGACATACATATGGAAGCAAGACGTGTCTGACATACATATGGAAGCAAGATGTGTGTCTGACATACATATGGAAGCAAGACATGTGTCTGACATACATATGGAAGCAAGACATGTGTCTGACATACATATGGAAGCAAGACATGTGTCTGACATACATAACAGAAGCAAGATGTGAGTCTGACATACATATGGAAGCAAGACGTGTCTGACATACATATGGAAGCAAGATGTGTGTCTGACATACATATGGAAGCAAGATGTGTCTGACATACATATGGAAGCAAGACATGTGTCTGACATACATATGGAAGCAAGACATGTGTCTGACATACATATGGAAGCAAGACATGTGTCTGACATACATATGGAAGCAAGACATGTGTCTGACATACATATGGAAGCAAGATGTTTGTCTGACATACATATGGAAGCAAGACATGTGTCTGACATACATATGGAAGCAAGACGTGTCTGACATACATATGGAAGCAAGACATGTGTCTGACATACATATGGAAGCAAGATGTGTGTCTGACATACATATGGAAGCAAGACGTGTCTGACATACATATGGAAGGAAGATGTGTGTCTGACATACATATGGAAGCAAGACATGTGTCTGACATACATATGGAAGCAAGATGTGTGTCTGAGATACATATGGAAGCAAGACATGTGTCTGATATACATATGGAAGCAAGATGTGTGTCTGACATACATATGGAAGCAAGATGTGTGTCTGACATACATATGGAAGCAAGACATGTGTCTGACATACATATGGAAGCAAGATGTGTGTCTGACATACATATGGAAGCAAGACATGTGTCTGACATACATATGGAAGCAAGACATGTGTCTGACATACATATGGAAGCAAGATGTTTGTCTGACATACATATGGAAGCAAGACATGTCTGACATACATATGGAAGCAAGATGTGTGTCTGACATACATATGGAAGCAAGACGTGTCTGACATACATATGGAAGCAAGATGTGTGTCTGACATACATATGGAAGCAAGATGTTTGTCTGAGATACATATGGAAGCAAGACATGTGTCTGACATACATATGGAAGCAAGATGTGTGTCTGAGATACATATGGAAGCAAGACATGTGTCTGACATACATGGAAGCAAGACATGTGTCTGACATACATATGGAAGCAAGATGTGTGTCTGAGATACATATGGAAGCAAGACATGTGTCTGACATACATATGGAAGCAAGATGTGTGTCTGAGATACATATGTAAGTATTGAAGTTAGTGGTGTAACATTTCATCGATAGTATCGATGTTTGCATCGTCAACTACGCGATACGAGTGCATCGATACAAAACACATTTAGGCAATATATCAGGATATTTATATCGCAAGGGTCCACGATACATCGATGTATCGCCACAAGAGACGATATATCCGATACAACTTCAATACTAGTTAAAGTTGTAAGGAGTATTGCATTAGGAATAGGAAGGGAGTCTCTTTGAAATTCTTCTGAATTTTAAAAACAAATTGAACCTTTTAGGAATTTGTTTGTGTCTGTTATCTTTGTTACATGGACAAAGGAGTTGGTGTATAAGTGAAAGAGTGTGAACATGTTTCAAACTCTGTGAACTGTAGAATACTTGTCTTTAGTAATTGAAATATGTTTTAGTTGTTTGACAAATAACACCATTTATTAACATACCACGAGCAGACGTCTTAGCTTTGTTAAGAAAGAGAACAAAGAAAGATAAAATTTAGAAAGCATACTTAAGAGTTTTTTTCAGTGATTCTGAATTCTGATATAAATTACATTCAATTGTTTGTGAAAGCATCGATGCAGAAACACACTTTCCCAAAGGAAACTTGGGTTTCAAACTTATATATGTTAGATCAAAGTATACTGAATATGTTTGACTGTACTTTAAAAGCATTAAATGCTGAAACTTTATTAAATGAACATCTTTTTAAGTGTGTGTGAATGTAACACAAGATCTGCTGTATAACAAATAAAGATTTTAAAGATAAAGTCATTTTATAATATCTATCATATATGTTCTGCTATTAGAAATTGTAAAGTATCGGGATACGTATCGTATCGCCACCATTGTATCGTGATGATAATCGTCTCGCAGGTTCCTTGCCAATACTTTCATGATATATCGGCTCGCCTAAGTAAACTGGTATCGGGATATATCGTCTCGCCACTTAGACCACGATACACAGCTCTAATTGAAGTACTTCACAGCTGGACGTACCTGCTGTGTCTCTGGTCAACAGGAAATATTCTGATACACTTGTCATACCCAGCTGACACGAACTCCCGTCCAGTCGGTGAGTAGTCAACATCCATCACTAAAAAAATACATAATCATGTTCGGTCTTGTAAACTTGAAGTATTATCAACAATGATATTTATTCTTTGAACACTACGTTCACCACTTGATTGCCTTACATCCTGAAACTTGTTTCTCCCCCAAAGGTTTAACTTGAATAAAAAATTGCAAAATCCCATTTTCTTGGGTTGTCTTTCTTCCAAGAGGTCATGGGGCGGTGGGGTAGCCTAGTGGTTAAAGTCACGCCGAAGATCCAGTTTGATTCCCCTAATGGGTACAATGTGCGAAGCCCATTTCTGGTGTCCCCCGACGTGATATTGCTGGAATAATGCTAAAAGCGGCATAAAACGAAACTCACTCACTCACTCCAAGTGGTCATTCCAAGTGCTATCCATTGGAGTTATCTCCCCTTCAGTCTAAGTAAACTGTATTGTTTATAGGCTCAGTATTGTTCGTTACACTGCCATACTGGTTCTAACAAACCCTAGTAGAAGCTAACCTTTGTGCGATCTATGACCGTACAATCAAACACGAGACGGACGAACTGAATAAACCAATCAGACAACAGCTACTGTTTATTCAGTTTGAGTTTCTGAGTGAAGTGCTTTTGAATATTCTTTTTCCCCGGTTGCCGACACTGAACTTTCAACAAACAAAAATCTGCATAAATATTTGACCTGCAGTATATACGCTTAGGGGTTTCTAGTGACATGGCTACTATTGCTTATAATTCCGCAAGATGACATCCTGGAATATTGACCCAAATACTAGTTTCAGCGACTTTTACTCACAGTTATGAAAAATGGCGTTCTCCATGTGTATCACTCGGAAGCAATCGGAGTATAACATTTGGAATTGTTTGAGTACAAATGTTTTCGAGGTAAAAGTTCAAACGGTATGTGCGACTGTTAACTTTTGCGATTTGGTAAGCTGTTTTCTTATTGGTCAAATCAAAAGGTTAGCTGACGTGACCTTCTACTAGGGTTTGTTAGACTCAGTATGGCAGTGTAATGAATAATACTGAGCCTAAGTTTACTCAGACTGGTGGAAACCTAATAATTTGCACGTGACCTAAGGCAGCCAGTCATATTACAGCAATGGATACCGTCCTCGTAAACGAAACCTTAAAGATTGAGCCGAAAGTATGGGGTAAAATCACGCTATTCTGAATATGTTACGCAAAAAGTCACCACCTATATTATGGAACTTAGAGGATGTATCGTGCTGGGTTATGGCCTGTGACAAAAATGCTTCATGCATATATTTTAGTATTAAACATCGTGTCCGAGAGTAGCCGAGATGAAAGCCAAGATGTCACTTGAATTACAATACAAGATCGCTCAAAAAAGATGGAAATAGTAAGTTATAATGTACGTTTGACAACTTTTATGAATACTGTTGTTGATTTTATTCTTTAGTTTATTCAATTTGTTTAATTATTTTTTCTTTGACAACTTTGGACCCATTACAGAAGCATGTGTCCAAGAATTGTCTTTTTTTCAATAACATTGCGAAAAATAGTTTATAATTCTAATCCTGTTGATAATATATGGTCATTTGAAATTTAATAAGTGTTTTCAGACATTGTGAAAAATGATAGATTTGATAAAAGAATCATATGTTAGATAGGTTCCTAAAATTATAGATCATTTTGATGCGACTAAAGCCTGGCCGGTTTACCGGGCCTAGGGTGTCTGGGGACTCATGACGTCTTGGACAGTTTTCCGGCCTACGGTGTTGAATGGGTTAAACTTGACTCTAATGTGACAACATTTAAAAGCAGACTGAAACCACCTCTTCAGCAATGCCTTCCGATGCCCAGATTGCTAGTGCACAGAGCACAACAGACTGTGATTGCTATGCACTATAAGGGTCATTTTCAAAATTGGTAGGATTTTCTGTCCGTTCCAAATATAAAAAAAATCTGTTAACTTAAAAGGATTTTTTTGTACTAGAAAACATATTTAGAAGTTTACTAGTCAGTTAATGTGGTATATCATTAGTCTTGTCATTTTGAAATTTATATTTAGCCACATTTTAGGGTCAAAATTGGCAGATTTGCTCTGTCCGGAGGTGACGGTCCTAATATCAGTGTTTACAAATAATGTAAATATAAATGCAAATAAACAAACTAATTCATATTATGCCAGTTAGGATTGAACAGGCATACTCAAACTGCATTTAATTTTTTTTTTAACTTAAAAAGTTTTTTCTACAAATTGTAACATGCTTGTCCTGTGATTTTGTGTCCTGACCGTTACCAGTGTATGAAATTCCTGCAACAATTTCCCCCTGGATCTGGATTGTAATACTACTTGCTGTGTGTGCTTGAGCTAGCCCCTGTGCATGTGACAGCAGATGAAATAATGAAATTCAACACATTTTGAAGAAAACTGACACCATCAAATAAGTATAAATGTTATGTGTCAACCTTAATTGTCCAGACCGTTACCAATGTATTTTGTGTCAAATATATCTCTTTGTTTTTTCACATTTCAATGGATATGTTGCCCAGAAATGGAAGAGGTGGAAGGCATGTCCTTTGAAATCTTTTAGGGATCATTCATTTTTTTATTTTAGATTTACTTACAAATTGTCTTGACCGTTACTGTCCAAACCGTTACCATTCTGCAAAGTAATGGTTTGGACAGTCCTTGTAACGGTCTGGACAAAATGATTTGTATTTCAAAACATTGTTCATTAATATTTGAAATATAACAAATTTATAATTACTTTAAGGGTTAAGATAAGTGTAAGCATGGAATTTTACTGTTCAAAGGAGTTTTGATGTAGTATCATAAAAAACAGTCTCTAGTAATGGTTTGGACAAATAATAGTAACGGTCAGGACATATCTTTAATAAATTTCATTTTTAAAGAATATGTTCCATGGTGTGATAATAATTTTTTATTTACTTATCTATCTGCTTTAAACAATAAAAAACAAAACGAATTTATCACGTTAAGTTTCTATTTTCTATAAGATCTATAGTCTTTATAAATTAAAGGTAACGGTTAGGACATCTATGGTAACAGTTTGGACAAAATGTAGTAACGGTAAACAACTTTCAGTATTCCAACCTTTAAAGATTTTTTGGGTGTAAACTGTTTTAACTTTAACTGTGAGATATGTAAGGCTACCATTTCCTTTGAATATTTGCTAGGTGCTAATATGTTGGCCAAACCCTTGTATTTGATAAATATATGTTACCATCTCACGATTAACAAAAAGTAAAAGTATCCGAGTGAATGAAAGAAGTATATTTCGTGGAGACTAATATTGCACCATAATATCAACAGCAAAATGATATCTATGCAGTGACCTGTGTAGCATGACCATGTGTACAGTATCATAGTTGTTGCAGTACCTTTCAGAATTTAATCTTTTGCAACTTTTTAGAGGGATAACATTTGTTTGTTACACTGATGTCCTGACCGTTACCAATAATGTCACAACCGTTACTATTCATTCAATCTTCGTTCCCCAAATGCACTCTTCTTTAGATTATAAGTGATTTTCAACCTAGACAGGTGTGTTTTTCTATTCTTTAGAAGCTACAGTTTGTTTTTATTCAAAAGCCTAAGTCCATTCACAAGTTTCATATTGATATAACAAATGTCCAAACCGTTACCACAGCATGGAAGAAAACATGTCACATTTGTTACAAGTTACAATTTCTAATACACATTTCACTGTCTGTCCAAAATTGGGGTTAGCAGTTGAAGTAAATAATATAATTTTTTCCTTTCATGTTACCTGTTTCTATGTTGAATTAAATTGTTTAAGGTTTATGTCCAGCCCGTTACCATTCCTGTCCAAACCGTTACCACTATTGTCCTAACCGTTACTGGTGTTAATTGACTGCTCTAATTAATTCATGATAATACATGAAACACTCCTCTTTATGCTGGTGTCATCAAAAGATGTCCTGGGCTTAGTAGCAGATGTGATTTTTAGACAATATTACCTGCGGAAAGCTATATGCATAATAATGTTTTAGAAAAATGCAATTTTTTGTGGTAAATAAATGAAAGATACAAAATAACACTTTCAAAAATATGTAATTTTTAGAGTAAAATTGATATTTTATACTTATCCTGACTCATGCTTATTGCTTGTCTTCTTCTTCTTGCGAACATAGTGGAACACATGTATCTCCCAATTGAAGTTCCCTTCAATAAAAAATCACTAATTAGTACTCACGAGTTACCTCCCTTCTACAAGCGCGGGAACGAGGGCGCGCCACCTCAACCCATGTGCCTCACTCTCTCATATACTGAGCCCAACACTTGAATTTCCAGGGAAATCCAAAGTGTTATGTGGGGAGGATGGGAGGGCTTACCTCATGAGTCAGGATAAGTATAAAATATCAATTTGACTCTAAAAATTACATATTTTTCCTTATCCTGACTCATGCTTATTGCTTGTAGAATCCAACGGAAAAGGAGGTGGGAATATATAATACTTTGGATTTTAATAATTAGTGATTTGAACTGTGAAGATTGTAATAACCCTATGGGAACTTCATAAAGGCACTGAACTGATGAATTCCTGCTAACTTATCAGCTGCCATATAAAGGTTATTACAATTTACTTATTATGATAAAAGTATATATAACATTAATACAATGCTTAAGACTAATAGACTTAAGCTTGTTAATATGATAGCATAAACTCCTTAGAGTTTGTTAGCAAAAATACTTTTATGATATAAACATAGTACTGAGCTTAAGATGTGATTAAACTTAAGCTTAATATATAATAGCAAAAACTCCTTAGAGTTTATTAGCTAATATACTTTTATGAAGTAAACATAGTACTAAGCTTAAGATATGAATAAAACTTAAGCTATATATATAATAGCAAAACTTCGTAGAGTTTGTTAGTTAATATATTTTATGATATGAGTATAGTACTGTGCTTAAGATATAATTAACTTAAGCTACCTAAATAGCCAAAAAAAACTCTGTAGAGTTTGTTAGCTTATACATTTTATAATGTAACCATAATGCTTAAGATATGATGAAACTTAAGCTAAATATATAATAGCAAAAAACTCTTCAGAGTTTGTTAGCTAATATACTTATATGATATAAACATAGTACTGAGCTTAAGATATGAATAAACTTAAGCTACATATATAATAGCAAAAAACTCTGTAGAGTTTGTTAGCTAATACATTTTATAATGTAACCATAATGCTTAAGATATGATGAAACTTAAGCTAAATATATAATAGCAAAAAACTCTTCAGAGTTTGTTAGCTAATATACTTATATGATATAAACATAGTACTGAGCTTAAGATATGAATAAACTTAAGCTACATATATAATAGCCAAAAACTCCTTAGAGTTTATTAGCTAATATACCTTTATGAAGTAAACATGGTACTAAGCTTAAGATATGAATAAAACTTAAGCTATATATATAATAGCAAAACTTCGTAGAGTTTGTTAGTTAATATATTTTATGATATGAGTATAGTACTGTGCTTAAGATATAATTAACTTAAGCTACCTAAATAGCCAAAAAATACTCCGTAGAGTTTGTTAGCTAATACATTTTATAATGTAACCATAATGCTTAAGATATGATGAAACTTAAGCTAAATATATAATAGCAAAAAACTCTTCAGAGTTTGTTAGCTAATATACTTATATGATATAAACATAGTACTGAGCTTAAGATATGAATAAACTTAAGCTACATATATAATAGCAAAAAAACTCCGTTAGAGTTTGTTAGCAAATGTAACCATAATGCTTAAGATATTGTTAGCTAATACATTTTATAATGTTAGCTAAACCATAATGCTTAAGATATGATGAAACTTAAACTTAAGCTAAATATATAATAGCAAAAACTCTTCAGTTACTAAGTTTGTTAGCTAATATATGAATATAGTAACTTATATGATATAAACATAGTACTTTGAGCTTAAGATATGAATAAACTTAAGCTACATATATAATAAACTAAAACTCCTGTCAGAGTTTGTTAGCTAATACATTTTATAATGTAACCATAATGCTTAAGATATGATGAAACTTAAGCTAAATATATAATAGCAAAAACTCTTCAGAGTTTGTTAGCTAATATACTTATATATGATATAAACATAGTACTGAGCTTAAGATATGAATAAACTTAAGCTATATATATAACAGCAAAAAACTCTGTAGAGTTTGTTAGCTAATACATTTTATAATGTAACCATAATGCTTAAGATATGATGAAACTTAAGCTAAATATATAATAGCAAAAAAAACTCTTCAGAGTTTGTTAGCTAATATACTTATATGATATAAACATAGTACTGAGCTTAAGATATGAATAAACTTAAGCTACATATATAATAGCAAAAAACTCCGTAGAGTTTGTTAGCTAATACATTTTACAATGTAACCATAATGCTTAAGATATGATGAAACTTAAGCTAAATATATAATAGCAAAAAATTCTTCAGAGTTTGTTAGCTAATATACTTATATGATATAAACATAGTACTGAGCTTAAGATATGAATAAACTTAAGCTACATATATAATAGCAAAAACTCCGTAGAGTTTGTTAGCTAATATATTTTTATGCTATGAGTATAGTACTGTGCTTAAGATATAATTAACTTAAGCTACAAATATAATAGCAAAAACTCTGTAGAGTTTGTTAGCTAATACATTTATAATGTAACCATAGAACTGAGCTTAAGATATGATTAACTTAAGCTAAATATATAATAACAAACTCCGTAGAGTTTTAGCTTATATATAGTATGATATAAAAACCATAGTACTGAGCTTAAGATAATAAATTAAACTTAAGCAAAATATATAGATAGCATGTATCTATTAGTACTGTTATCAGATAAGTATAAAATCTGTAAGATAGACTTATCTTCTCCATGGAACTGTCAACTGTTGAGCGAGGACCATGGGACCGAAATGGTGGATACCTGAGACGTCCTTGGTGGTGATATCTCTCAGATAGTGGTTGGCAAACACCATATCGGATCTCCAGAAACATCCCTCCATTATGGTATTCAACGAGCAATTCCCATGTAGAGCGAGAGTTGAGGCTAGCACTCTAGTTTCGTGAGGATTAGAAGCTCTTGGACGGTCGAGCCCTGCAGCCTTGTAGGCACGTAGTATGACAGTTCTGATCCAGATAGATATAGTAGTACGTGAGACTTCCGTCTGCTTAGCTGTAGATATAGGGATAAATAATCTCTTGAATATCCCTCTGCTCTGTTTGGATCGTTGGAGATATATTTTCAGTGCACAAACTGGGCATAGTGATAGATCCATCGTATCATGCGGTCCAAGTATGGATGAGAGAGCTGGGACGTGGAATAATCTGTCTGGTTGACCTGGCAGTTGGATTTTCGCTATAAAATCCCAGCGAAGTCCCAGATGAGCTATGTTATGAATATCATCAAAGCGTGTTCTCTCGTAATCCAGTGCGTGAATCTCTGACATCCTGGCGGCCGTAGCAAGTGCTAACAGGAACAAGGTTTTGTGGGTCAGTGATTCAAACGATGTAGATAGCAATGGTTCATAAGCCTCACTAGTGAGGTGTTGGAGCACTATATTTAGATCCCAGGCTGGAGCGTGAAACTTCCGTTTCTGATCCTCCAATCGGAACGCTCGTAGCAAAGCGAGTAACTCTGGTGTTTTTGTCAACTTGACGCCCGTTCTCATAGTTATGACAGAACTTATAGCTGCAAGATAAGTGGAGAAGGTTGAGCCTTTTAGATTCTTAGTTTGACGTAGATAACATAAGAAATCTGCCACTTGAGGATGTGTAGCATATCTGGCTGAAAATCCTTTCTTAGCAGCGTAATTGACAAAACTGTGCCATTTGTCATCGTATAAGTTACGAGTTGAGTTACGTAGTGCAAGCGTGACCGCTTTAGCCGCTCTGGCAGAATAACCTCTCTTATTCAGACATGCCTTGATACAATCCATACGTGAAGTTGGAAAGCTTCTGGTGTTTCGTGCACTTGTTTGGTGTGCGGATGTATCAATAGATTGGTGCGTTGTGGGAGCTGAAGAATTGGTTTTTCGATTTCTTGTATGAGATCTGGAAACCAAGTTCTCGCTGTCCAGTAGGGCGCAACCAAAATCAGATGGAGGCTCTGCATTTGACTGATTTTCTGTAAGACTTGTGGGAATAACGCTGGAGGCGGGAAAGCATACGCGTTGAGTCCCTCCCACGATATGCTTAGTGCGTCCGTTGCCCATGCTAGTGGGTCTGGCACTGGCGATACGAATGTTGTCAGTTGCTTGTTGAATCGAGTGGCGAATAGGTCTATCAGAGGAGATCCTATTTCCATGATTATTTGATTGAATATCTCTGTGTGGAGCATCCATTCTGTCGGCGACGGTTGGTGTGGCCGAGAGAGAGCGTCTGCTAATACATTCTTTGCTCCTGGAATGTGGCAAGCTCTGACGTGTATGTTTAGATTGTCGATTAGATCGAACAGTCTGAAACATCGAGTCAGTAGGTTCTGTGACCTTGTTGAACCTTGTTTGTTCACATAAAACGCCACTGTTGAATTGTCTGTGTGAACCATCAACTGAGCGTTCTGTAGCAGGTTGCTCCAGTGACTTATGGCGTTTATGACTGCTTGCATCTCTAGCAGATTATGAGACATTTGCTCTCTTGATTGCTCCATAGACCTGACGCTGTCCTGCCAGCAAGGTGGGCTCCCAACCTTGTAGTGACGCGTCTACGTAGAGATGTGTTTTCGATTCCGGCTCTACTAAGGAGACGCCTGCGCAAACATTCAATCTCTTGGTCTTGATGATGAAATTCAACTGTAGTCTGAGACGCTGTGGACTTGGATCCACTTGTATCCCGTCGTCGAGGTAAATTCGCTGCGAAGTCCTTAACGATGTAGGTGCACAACCAGGGGTGACTGCCATCGTTGAACTTTATGTAAAAAATCGCCTGACTGCCGTGCCCCTCGTCCTTACTTGACAGGGGAGGTCTCTAACCTCAAGAAGGCAGCCCAATCATGAAGGTTCAGATTAGCTGGACTGTAAGGAGGCTTGCTCGTTCACTGATATAATGTTGTCACTTGCAACCTATGTCTTGAACTGTGAACTATGCTCGACCTCTGCGTAGGGCGTTTCCATCGCGGTCCAATCAGAACAAGGCAATTTGGTTCTGTAGAGTACCCACGCTGTGATGTCACCGGTGTAGCAGGAAAAGGAACCTTGTATAATATAGTGCCGTCGTTGATATTAGAACAATCGTCGGTCTTCACCGTAGCTTCCCGGAGTTACCCGAGTGACCACGTGTTTCGAGGGTTAATGGTAAACGCTCGAAACCTCCGGCGCGAAATACCTCGCTCTGTAATATTAATGCTGGGTAGGTTATTTTCCTGGCTGTCGTGAAAGTAACTTCAGTCTTGAAGATAATTCCGACTTCCTTATATAAAGGTTCAATAAAACTTGCAAGTTGTCAGCTTGTAGACTGTGTACATGAATGTATCGTCATAATTTTAGAATTAAAGCTGAACTTGTTGTACATATTTCTTCTCAGGAAATCGTTGACGATTATGAGTTTTACTCGCTGTAACAAGGCTGCTGTTCAATTCCATAATTGAAATTGTCTGCAGATCTGCGTTTGGGCTTTCGAAGATTTGGAGCAGGCTGTATCCAGATTAGCTGGTACCGCTGCAATCGGGTCAACAGGAGGTAAGGTGAAATTATCTACATCATCATCCTTCATGACGTAAGTCTGAGTTGAATTCTCGTTCTTCGATGGGAAAGCAAGTTGTAACTCATTCACCATCCAGTATCTAATCTCAGCATCTGAGAAAATGATACCTTCCTCCTCTTCTGACGTAGGGTCACATGTCGGAGTCCTAGATCTATAGGAAGATCTATGAGAGGACTGTGATGAACGGACTGACGAGTGGCTAGTGTAAGGAGACCTTGGAGGAGACATCCTCGGCGAACGCTGGGGACTTCTTCTATATCTTCTGGGTGAGGTAGATTTGGAGCCACTTAGCCTTCGCGACCTTCGCGAATGTATCGAGTCAGTGTCCGTATCGACATATGAGCTCTTGCTTCGCGAATGACCTCTGTGTTCAACAGGGTGTGGGCTCGTCGAATCGCTCCTTCTCCGCAATGTCCCTCGCAACTGGTGAGGCTCTAGCTCCTTCGCGGAGGCGGCCTGGGACTTCCATTGCGAAGTGATCGCTACGGGCTGGGTTGCCCTTCGCGGAGGCGCGTTTGTGGGCTCTGGGGCCCTACGCGAAGCCTAGGCGGGCTCTGGGGCCCTGTATGACTTAGTATGGGTTGGGCTCTAGGGTCCGTGGCTCTGGGGCCTCTGTAAACCGTAACGGTCCTCCATCAGTCTCATGATTTGGTTGACCAGGTCGTCTGGGACGGTCTGCGCTGACGTTGAGGGTGGCCTCTCTGTTAAAGTGACGGGACCCTCAATCATAATCTCCGGCGTCAGCGTAGGCATCTCTGGTTGCGTATTGATCTGCGCTGTGTTGACTGTAGCAGATACTGGACATTTCTTATGACGTACATCTGGAATGATAATCGGAATGTTGTCATCATATAAACATAATTCTGAGACAGGTAGAATATCGGTGGCAAAATTATTTGTAGCTTTTGTAGATTTCCCTTTTGACGAAGCTGTGGACCTGGGGGTTCGAAGCGTATGTTGAGATGATGTGGATGCTTTCCTAGTCTTAGACTGAGAAGACGTAATGTCTTGAGATGCAGGTCGCTTCTTGGACATAGCGGACTGCGTCCCACGCTTATCCCCCGAGGGAACTCAGGCAGGCCACCAGCCGGTGGCGGGTCGTCAGTCAACAGTTGACAGGGTATATTAGCTTCCGATCTATTAGCCATGACTGAAGATTGTTTGCGAGATTTATCTGCCTTCCGTCTCAAAACAGAACATAGATATTTATCAAAGGCAGAAATTGGTAAATTAATACATAATTTACAACGAGAAACAATAGAACATGGAGTAATGCAACTAGGGCATTTTAAATGTGGATCGGTAGCTGAATAACGTAGTTTACAACCTGTGTAGATTCTCATTAACGTAAACTGCTGAACAAACACGGCGAACCGTGAATAAAACAGCAGAAACACGACTAATAATCAATGCAAATTGAATAAGGATACTAGTAACACCTCTATAAATGAATATAAGAGGTACTAAACTAAATATAAATAAAGGATATAGTGTGTCGGGAGACACAGGTGCTCTCGTGTCCAGCTCACTGGGCGAAGAAGGAGAGAGTGAGGCACATGGGTTGAGGTGGCGCCCTCGTTCCCGGGCTTGTAGAAGGGAGGTAACTCGCGAGTACTAATTAGTGATTTTTTATTGAAGGGAACTTCAATTGGGAGATACACGTGTTCCACTATGTTCGCAAGAAGAAGAAGACAAGCAATAAGCATGAGTCAGGATAAGGAAAAATAATGATAATAGTTTTTACCTTCAAGTTTGATTAAGTCGGTGTAAAAGCTGTGTATGCCATCTTTGATGATGCCTGTCAGTCCTTACTCTCGATAGGTCAGTCCTGGTTCTGTCAGTCCTTACTCTCAACAATGTCTGTCAGTCCTTACTCTCATGTTCGATGTCTGTCAGTCCTTACTCTCAATAATGTCTGTCAGTCCTTACTCTCAACGATGTCTTTCAGTCCAGTCCATACTCTCAATGATGTCTGTCAGTCCTTACTCTCAATGATGTCTGTCAGTCCTTACTCTCAATGATGTCTGTCAGTCCTTACTCTCAACGATGTCTGTCAGTCCTTACTCTCAACGATGTCTGTCAGTCCTTACTCTCAACGATGTCTGTCAGTCCTTACTCTCAACGATGTCTGTCAGTCCTTACTCTCAACGATGTCTGTCAGTCCTTACTCTCAATGATGCCTGTCAGTCCTTACTCTCAATAATGTCTGTCAGTCCTTACTCTCAACAATGTCTGTCAGTCCTTACTCTCAATAATGTCTGTCAGTCCTTACTCTCATCGATGTCTGTCAGTCCTTACTCTCAACAATGTCTTTCAGTCCTTACTCTCAACGTTGTCTTTCAGTCCTTACTCTCAACGATGTCTGTCAGTCCTTACTCTCAACGTTGTCTGTCAGTCCTTACTCTCAACAATGTCTGTCAGTCCTTACTCTCAACGATGTCTGTCAGTCCTTACTCTCAATAATGTCTGTCAGTCCTTACTCTCAATAATGTCTTTCAGTCCTTACTCTCAACGTTGTCTGTCAGTCCTTACTCTCAACAATGTCTGTCAGTCCTTACTCTCAACGATGTCTCTGTCAGTCCTTACTCTCAATAATGTCTGTCAGTCCTTACTCTCTCAACGATGTCTTTCAGTCCAGTCCATACTCTCAATGATGTCTGTCAGTCCTACTCTCAATGATGTCTGTCAGTCCTTACTCTCAACGATGTCTGTCAGTCCTTACTCTCAACGATGTCTGTCAGTCCTTACTCTCAACGATGTCTGTCAGTCCTTACTCTCAACGATGTCTGTCAGTCCTTACTCTCAACGATGCCTGTCAGTCCTTACTCTGTCTCAGTCACTCTCAACGTCGTCTATATGTCTGTCAGTCCTTACTCTCAATAATGTCTGTCAGTCCTTACTCAACAATGTCTGTCAGTCCTTACTCTCAACGATGTCTGAGTCTTCAACAACATCTGTCAATCACTCTCATCTCAATGATGTCTCAGTCCTTACTCTCAACGATGTCTGTCAGTCCTTACTCTCAACAATGTCTGTCAGTCCTTACTCTCAACGATGTCTGTCAGTCCTTACTCTCAATGATGCCTGTCAGTCCTTACTCTCAATGATGTCTGTCAGTCCTTACTCTCAACAATGTCTGTCAGTCCTTACTCTCAACGATGTCTGTCAGTCCTTACTCTCAACAATGTCTGTCAGTCCTTACTCTCAACGATGTCTGTCAGTCCTTACTCTCAATAATGTCTGTCAGTCCTTACTCTCAATAATGTCTTTCAGTCCTTACTCTCAACGTTGTCTGTCAGTCCTTACTCTCAACAATGTCTGTCAGTCCTTACTCTCAACGATGTCTGTCAGTCCTTACTCTCAATAATGTCTGTCAGTCCTTACTCTCAACGATGTCTTTCAGTCCAGTCCATACTCTCAATGATGTCTGTCAGTCCTTACTCTCAATGATGTCTGTCAGTCCTTACTCTCAATGATGTCTGTCAGTCCTTACTCTCAACGATGTCTGTCAGTCCTTACTCTCAATGATGTCTGTCAGTCCTTACTCTCAACGATGTCTGTCAGTCCTTACTCTCAACGATGTCTGTCAGTCCTTACTCTCAACGATGCCTGTCAGTCCTTACTCTCAACGATGTCTGTCAGTCCTTACTCTCAATAATGTTTGTCAGTCCTTACTCTGAATGATGCCTGTCAGTCCTTACTCTCAACGATGTCTGTCAGTCCTTACTCTCAACAATGTCTGTCAGTCCTTACGCTCAATGATGCCTGTCAGTCCTTACTCTCAATGATGCCTGTCAGTCCTTACTCTCAACGATGTCTGTCAGTCCTTACTCTCAACAATGTCTGTCAGTCCTTACGCTCAACAATGTCTGTCAGGTCTTACTCTCAATAATGTCTGTCAGTCCTTACTCTCAACGATGTCTGTCAGTCCTTACTCTCAATAATGTCTGACAGTCCTTACTCTCAATAATGTCTTTCAGTCCTTACTCTCAATAATGTCTGTCAGTCCTTACTCTCAACGATGTCTGTCAGTCCTTACTCTCAATGATGTCTGTCAGTCCTTACTCTCAATAATGTCTGTCAGTCCTTACTCTCAACAATGTCTGTCAGTCCTTACTCTCAATAATGTCTGTCAGTCCTTACTCTCAATGATGCCTGTCAGTCCTAACTCTCAACAATGTCTGTCAGTCCTTACTCTCAACGATGTCTGTCAGTCCTTACTCTCAATAATGTTTGTCAGTCCTTACTCTCAATAATGTCTGTCAGTCCTTACTCTCAATAATGTCTGTCAGTCCTTACTCTCAACGATGTCTGTCAGTCCTTACTCTCAATGATGCCTGTCAGTCCAGTCCTTACTCTCATCGATGTCTGTCAGTCCTTACTCTCAACGATGTCTGTCAGTCCTTACTCTCAAAGATGTCTGTCAGTCCTTACTCTCAATGATGTCTGTCAGTCTGTCTGATAGGCCCTTGATGAGACTGGCAAAAGGTTTCAGGTAGAGCGTTCATTCTAAATGCTAAAACTGAGCACTGCTGAAGCAAGGGAGATAACTTTAACATACCTGCTGAGATGTGGTCCATGTGAAAGTTGAGAGGCATTGAAAGTTTCCTCATGTCAAACGTGTACAGGCTGCAAAACAGAGATTATACCATACTGTTATGTACTGGCGACTATTGGCAAGTATAGTATTCGTGGAAAGTGACAAATATAAGGGTTAGCAACTGTGGACAGTGACAAATATAAGGGTTTGTAATCATGGACAGTGACAAATATAAGGGTTAGTAATCGTGGACAGTGACAAATATAAGGGTTAGCAATCGTGGACAGTGACAAATATAAGGGTTTGTAATCATGGACAGTGGCAAATATAAGGGTTAGTTATTGTGGACACTGACAAATATAAGGGTTAGTAATCGTGGACAGTGACAAATATAAGGGTTAGTAATCGTGGACAGTGACAAATATAAGGGTTAGTAATCGTGGACAGTGACAAATATAAGGGTTAGTAGTCGTGGACAGTGACAAATATAAGGGTTAGTAATCGTGGACAGTGACAAATATAAGGGTTAGTAATCGTGGACAGTGACAAATATAAGGGTTAGTAGTCGTGGACAGTGACAAATATAAGGGTTAGTAATCGTGGACAGTGACAAATATAAGGGTTAGTAGTCGTGGACAGTGACAAATATAAGGGTTAGTAATCGTGGACAGTGACAAATATAAGGGTTAGTAATCGTGGACAGTGACAAATACTGTAAACGTATTATATTTCGTGCAGGTTTTATTTTCGCGCAAAACATTTCAGCGCGAAAATTGATACACCGCGAATAAACCAGTCATTCTTTCAGTCTAGCCACGGTCGCCCCTGAGTTGTTACCATAACACATCAAGTTTGAAGAAAGAAATTTACGGGAATCTTAAAATGACTGCTATTAGTGGCGGTCAAAGAGCCAGCTGGCAGTTCCGGCAATTACTGATTGCGCGAATAATTGACCGCGGGATGTAGTCTAAACTATCAATTCCGCGAAAATTGCACCACGCGAAAATAAGTACGTTTACAGTATAAGGGTTAGTAATCGTGGACAGTGACAAATATAAGGGTTAGTGATCGCAGACAGTGACAAATATAAGGGTTAGTAATCATGGAAACTGACAAGTACAAGGGGTAGTAATCGTGGACCCTGACAAGTATAAGGTTTAGTGATTTCGACACTGAAATTGCACCACGCGAAAATAAGTACGTTTACAGTATAGGGGTTAGTAATCGTGGACAGTGACAAATATAAGTGTTAGTAATCGTGGACAGTGACAAATATAAGGGTTAGTCGTCGTGGACAGTGACAAATATAAGGGTTAGTAATCGTGGACAGTGACAAATATAAGGGTTAGTAATCGTGGACAGTGACAAATACTGTAAACGTATTATATTTCGTGCAGGTTTTATTTTCGCGCAAAACATTTCAGCGCGAAAATTGATACACCGCGAATAAACCAGTCATTCTTTCAGTCTAGCCACGCTCGCCCCTGAGTTGTTACCATAACACATCAAGTTTGAAGAAAGAAATTTACGAGAATCTTAAAATGACTGCTATTAGTGGCGGTCAAAGAGCCAGCTGGCAGTTCCGGCAATTACTGATTGCGTGAATAATTGACCGCGGGATGTAGTCTAAACTATCAATTCCGCGAAAATTGCACCACGCGAAAATAAGTACGTTTACAGTATAAGGGTTAGTAATCGTGGACAGTGACAAATATAAGGGTTAGTGATCGCAGACAGTGACAAATATAAGGGTTAGTAATCATGGAAACTGACAAGTACAAGGGGTAGTAATCGTGGACCCTGACAAGTATAAGGTTTAGTGATTTCGACACTGAAATTGCACCACGCGAAAATAAGTACGTTTACAGTATAGGGGTTAGTAATCGTGGACAGTGACAAATATAAGTGTTAGTAATCGTGGACAGTGACAAATATAAGGGTTAGTGATGGCAGACAGTGACAAATATAAGGGTTAGTAATCGTGGAAACTGACAAGTATAAGGGGTAGTGATTGTGGACACTGACAAGTATAAGGGGTAGTGATCGTGGACACTGACAAGTATACAGGGTAGTAATCGTGGACACTGACAAGTATAAGGCGTAGTAATCGTGGACACTGACAAGTATAAGGCGTAGTAATCGTGGACACTGACAAGTAGAAGGGTTAATTATCGCGGATACTGACAAGTAGAAGGGGTAGTGATCGCGGACACTGACAAGTATAAGGGTTAGTAATCGTGGACACTGACAAGTATTAGGGTTAGTAATCATGGACACTGACAAGTAGAAGGGTTAATTATCGCGGAGACTGACAAGTATAAGGGGTAGTGATCGCGGACAGTGACAAGTATAAGGGGTAGTGATCGTGGACACTTACAAGTAAAGGGGTCGATTATTGGTGGACAGTGACATAGTGATTGGGGAATAGATTCCAGACTCACTTGTAATCTTCATTCGCCACAGTGAAGGTGAAAGCCTCCATTGGGTTCCAGGCGATGGCATTGGAACACATCTTCAGGATGACCTGTACAGAAGAGGGAAGTGTAAAGTGAATCATGTCACACCCTGAACTCCCAGTATCATGAACTGTCACAAGCTGACCTCCCAGTATCATGAACTGTGTCACAGCCTGACCTCCCAGTATCATGAACTGTGTCACAGCCTGACCTCCCAGTATCATGAGCTGTGTCACAGCCTGACCTCCCAGTATCATGAACTGTGTCACAGCCTGATCTCCCAGTATCATGAACTGTGTCACAGTCAGACCTCCCAGTATCAGGAACTGTGTCACAGCCTGACCTCCCAGTATCATGAACTGTGTCACAGCCTGACCTCCCAGTATCATGAACTGTGTCACAACCCTGACCTCCAAAGTATCCTCCCTGTTATGAACTGTGTCACAACCTGACCTCCCAGTATCATGAACTGTGTCACAGTGACCTCATGAACTGTGTCACAACCTGACCTCCCAGTATCATGAACTGTGTCACAGGCTGACCTCCCAGTATCATGAACTGTGTCACCTCCCAGTATCATGACTGTGTCACTGACCTCCCAGTATCATGAACTGTGTCACAGGCTGACCTCCCAGTATCATGAACTGTGTCACAGCCTGACCTCCCAGTATCATGAACTGTGTCACTGCCTGACCTCCCAGTATCATGAACTGTGTCCTGCCTGAGTATCATGAACTGTGTCACTGCCTGACCTCCCAGTATCACTGTGTCACAGCCTGACCTCCCAGTATCATGAACTGTGTCACAGCCTGACCTCCCAGTATCATGAACTGTGTCACAGCCTGACCTCCCAGTATCATGAACTGTGTCACAGCCTGACCTCCCAGTATCATGAACTGTGTCACTGCCTGACATCCCAGTATCATGAACTGTGTCACAGCCTGACCTCCCAGTATCATGAACTGTGTCACAGCCTGACCTCCCAGTATCATGAACTGTGTCACAGCCTGACCTCCCAGTATCATGAACTGTGTCCTGACCTCCCAGTATCATGAACTGTGTCACAGCCTGACCTCCCAGTATCATGAACTGTGTCACCTGCCTGACCTCCCTCCCAGTATCATGAACTGTGTCACAGCCTGACCTCCCAGTATCATGAACTGTGTCACAGCCTGACCTCCCAGTATCATGAACTGTGTCACATGAGTATGCTGCCTGACCTCCCCTCCCCAGTATCATGAACTGTGCCTGACCTCCCAGTATCATGAACTGTGTCACAGCCTGACCTCCCAGTATCATGAACTGTGTCACTGCCTGACCTCCCAGTATCATGAACTGTGTCACAGCCTGACCTCCCAGTATCATGAACTGTGTCACAGCCTGACCTCCCAGTATCATGAACTGTGTCACACTGCCTGACCTCCCTGTCCTCTGTTGGCCTCTGTTCCGTCTACTAGTCCATCAGCCACCTCTGTGTCCATCACCTGTGTGTCCATCTTTCCTCTACCACCTCTGTGTGTGTTCTTCCTTGTGTCACCTTTCTTTTGTGGCTCCATCTTTCCACCACCTCCATTCTTCACCTCTGTATTGTCCATTGTGTTCCATCTGTGGCTACCTTCTTTTCCTCTGTGTGTCCATTCCTCTGTGTGTGTGTGTGTCTTCCTCCACCTGTGTCATCCTCCACCTCTGTGTCCATCCATTTTCCTGTGTGTGTGTGTCCTGTCCATGTGTGTGTGTCCTCTGTGTGTGTCTGTCTGTGTCCATTTGTGTGTGTCTGTCCACTCCAGCCTCTGACCACCACCTCTGATGTGTGCTGTGCCTCTGACCATCCACCTCTGTGTGTCCAGCCTCAGCCACCCGTCTTGATCCTCTGCTGTTCGTCTGCCTCTGCTGATTGCTCCATCCTTGGGCCACTGTGGCTCTGCCTCTTGGTGCGGTGGCTTGATGTCCACCTCTGTGTGTCGGAGATGTCTGTGTCCTTCCTCTGCTGATGTCCATCAGGCGCCCACTTGTGTCTCCAGCCATCTGCTGTGCCTGTCTGCTGACGGGTGTCCGCCTGGTGGCTGTGGCCATCAACTGTGCCACCTCTGCAGCCCAGCCACCACACTCTTTCTACTGGCCACCAACACACCCACCTCTGCAGCCAGCCATCAGCACTCCCACCTGTGTGTGGCCATCACCTCACCTCCTGTGACTTCCTCCTTCCTCTACGGTCACACCCATCTCTACTGCCACACCCCACCTCTTTGTGCACCCATCTCTACTGGCCACCCCATCTGTGCCCACCTTCCTGTGTGGCCACATCCATCTATACTGTGTCTGTCCATCTGGGCTGCCACCTCCACCTGGGTTCACTGTTACACCCATTAGTACTGACACACCCACCTCTACTGGATTTGTCCTTGACTGCTTCATGCTGTCCGATTTCAGATAATGATCCAGTTTATTTTGACCTTGTGCTCCATCCCAAATGTCATCCTTCCTCCAGCTTTATTTGCAAAGATATTTTCTGACCAGTGGTAGTCAGGCATTGGAACATTGTCTGTACAACAGGAAAATAGTCCGGCGTTTTCAACACCAAGCTGTCTCAAATCCTGAAAGAGTCCAAAATGGTCCTTCCTGGTCTACATGGTCAGGCTTCACGAGTTCGGTCGTCTCCCAGGCTTTGTATCCGTTTAAGCTACGGATTGGACGTTCCATTCCATATATGCCCCACTGGGATTGCTGGTGCAGCTGCGTTGTCTGGGTTCCAGTTCAGTATGGCTGCATCTTATGCACTGTTACGGTTGCTTCGTGTTGCATGCAGTTCATGTACCACTTGCGTGTAGTTCCACTATATAAATACATGTATACAATACAGTTGGTTACAAGGTATTGCTACATGTATACACTACTACATGTATACACTACAGTTACAAGGTATTGCTACATGTATACACTACAGTTACACAGTATCGCTACATGTATACACTACAGTTCCACTATATCGCTACATGTATACACTACAGTTACACACTACAGTTACGGTATATCGCATCACTTAACATGCATACTACATGTATACACTACAGTTCCACTATATACACTACGCTACATGTATACACTACAGTTACACTACATGTATACACTACAGTTACATAGTATCGCTACATGTATACACTACAGTTATCCACATGTATATACAGCTACATGTATCGCTACATGTATACACTACAGTTACACTATATCGCTACATGTATACACATTACAGTTACGCAGTGTATATCGCTACATGTATACACATACCTTCTACAGTTACACAGTATCGCTACATGTGCACAGTACAGTTACACGGTATCGCTACATGTATACACTACAGTTACACTGTATCGCTACATGTGCACAGTACAGTTACACGGTATCGCTACATGTACACACTACAGTTACACTGTATCGCAACATGTATTCACTACAGTTACACGGTATTACTACATGTATACACTACAGTTACATTGTATATCTACACATATTATACACTACAGTTACACTCTATGAAAATCTTGTGACACTCCTCACCTTCCCCAGGATGATGTTCATGGGCTCCACATCTATGCCCCCTTCTGCTGTCATCCGCCACTGCTTGATGGTGCTGTCTGCCCCACACTGCCAACATACAGTAGTCACTGCTATAGTCAGGAGTATTTGATCACAGACACAGACACACGTCACAGTGGATGCACCACTTTACATCTACTGTAGGGCAGGAATATTGTGATACAAGAAAAGGAAAATGACACGATGAACCACTTTACATCTACTGTAGGGTAGGAATAATGTGATACAAGAAAAGGAAAATGACACGATGAACCACTTTACATCTACTGTAGGGTAGGAATAATGTGATAGGAGAAATGGAGAATGACACGATGCACCACTTTACATCTACTGTAGGGTAGGAACAATGTGATGGGAGAAAAGGAAAATGACACGATGCACAACTTTACATCCACTGTAGTGTAGGAATAATGTGATAGGAGAAATGGAGAATGACACGATGCACCACTTTACATCCACTGTAGGGTAGGAATAATGTGATAGGAGAAAAGGAGAATGGCTTGATGCACCACTTTACATCCACTGTAGGGTAGGAATAATGTGATAGGAGAAAAGGAAAATGACACGATGCACCTCTTCACATCTACTGTAGGGTAGGAACAATGTGATGGGAGAAAAGGAAAATGACACGATGCACAACTTTACATCCACTGTAGTGTAGGAATAATGTGATAGGAGAAATGGAGAATGACACGATGCACCACTTTACATCCACTGTAGGGTAGGAATAATGTGATAGGAGAAAAGGAGAATGGCTTGATGCACCACTTTACATCCACTGTAGGGTAGGAATAATGTGATAGGAGAAAAGGAGAATGACACGATGCACCTCTTCACATCTACTGTAGGGTAGGAATAATGTGATAGGAGAAATGGAGAATGACACGATGCACCACTTTACATCTACTATAGGGTAGGAATAATGTGATAGGAGAAAAGGAAAATGACACGATGCACCACTTTACATCCACTGTAGGGTAGGAATAATGTGCTACAAGAAATGGAGAATGACACGATGCACCACTTTACATCTACTGTAGGGTAGGAATAATGTGCTAGGAGAAATGGAGAATGACACGATGCACCACTTTACATCCACTGTAGGGTAGGAATAATGTGATAGGAGAAATGGAGAATGACTGCACCACGATGCACCACTTTACATCCACTGTAGGGTAGGAATAATGTGATAGGAGAAAAGGAAAATGACACGATGCACCACTTTACATCTACTGTAGGGTAGGAATAATGTGATAGGAGGGTAAATAATGGAGAAAAGGAGAATGACTTGATGCACCACTTTACATCCACTGTAGGGTAGGAATAATGTGATAGGAGAAAAGGAAAATGACACGATGCACCTCTTCACATCTACTGTAGGGTAGGAATAATGTGATAGGAGAAATGGAGAATGACACGATGCACCACTTTACATCTACTACTATAGGGTAGGAATAATGTGATAGGAGAAAAGGAAAAATGACACGATGCACCACTTTACATCCACTGTAGGGTAGGAATAATGTGCTACAAGAAATGGAGAATGACACGATGCACCACTTTACATCTACTGTAGGGTAGGAATAATGTGCTACAAGAAATGGAGAATGACACGATGCACCACTTTACATCCACTGTAGGGTAGGAATAATGTGATAGGAGAAATGGAGAATGACACGATGCACCACTTTACATCTACTGTAGGGTAGGAATAATGTGATAGGAGAAATGGAGAATGACACGATGCACCACTTTACATCTACTGTAGGGTAGGAATAATGTGATAGGAGAAAAGGAAAATGACACGATGCACCTCTTCACATCTACTGTAGGGTAGGAATAATGTGATAGGAGAAATGGAGAATGACACGATGCACACCACTTTACATCTACTGTAGGGTAGGAATAATGTGATACTGGAGAAAATGTGATAGGAGAAATGAAACCACGATGCACCACTTTACATCCACTGTAGGGTAGGAATAATGTGCTACAAGAAATGGAGAATGACACGATGCACCACTTTACATCTACTGTAGGGGGTAGGAATAATGTGATACAAGAAATGGAGAATGACACGATGCACCACTTTACATCTACTGTAGGGTAGGAATAATGTGATAGGAGAAATGGAGAATGACACACGATGCACCACTTTTACATCCACTGTAGGGTAGGAATAATGTGATAGGAGAAATGGAGAATGACACGATGCACCACTTTACATCTACTGTAGGGTAGGAATAATGTGATAGGAGAAAAGGAGAATGACACGATGCACCACTTTACATCCACTGTAGGGTAGGAATAATGTGCTACAAGAAATGGAGAATGACACGATGCACCACTTTACATCTACTGTAGGGTAGGAATAATGTGATAGGAGAAAAGGAAAATGACACGATGCACCACTTTACATCTACTGTAGGGTAGGAATAATGTGCTACAAGAAATGGAGAATGACACGATGCACCACTTTACATCTACTGTAGGGTAGGAATAATGTGCTACAAGAAATGGAGAATGACACGATGCACCACTTTACATCTACTGTAGGGTAGGAATAATGTGATACAAGAAATGGAGAATGACACGATGCACAACTTTACATCTAGTGTAGGGTAGGAATAATGTGATAGGAGAAATGGAGAATGACACGATGCACAACTTTACATCTACTGTAGGGTAGGAATAATGTGATA
Organism: Haliotis rubra; assembly: GCF_003918875.1. Lineage (NCBI taxonomy): Eukaryota > Metazoa > Mollusca > Gastropoda > Lepetellida > Haliotidae > Haliotis > Haliotis rubra. The sequence goes on along the minus strand of NW_025767113.1, from coordinate 65,182 downwards.
GGAGAAAAGGAAAATGACACGATGCACCTCTTCACATCTACTGTAGGGTAGGAATAATGTGATAGGAGAAATGGAGAATGACACGATGCACCACTTTACATCTACTATAGGGTAGGAATAATGTGATAGGAGAAAAGGAAAATGACACGATGAACCACTTTACATCCACTGTAGGGTAGGAATAATGTGCTACAAGAAATGGAGAATGACACGATGCACCACTTTACATCTACTGTAGGGTAGGAATAATGTGATACAAGAAATGGAGAATGACACGATGCACCACTTTACATCTACTGTAGGGTAGGAATAATGTGATACAAGAAATGGAGAATGACACGATGCACCTCTTTACATCCACTGTAGTAGGGTAGGAATAATGAGATAGGAGAAATGGAGAATGACACGATGCACCACTTTACATCTACTGTAGGGTAGGAATAATGTGATAGGAGAAATGGAGAATGACACGATGCACCACTTTACATCTACTGTAGGGTAGGAATAATGTGCTACAAGAAATGGAGAATGACACGATGCACCACTTTACATCTACTGTAGGGTAGGAATAATGTGATAGGAGAAATGGAAAATGACACAATGCACCACTTTACATCTACTGTAGGGTAGGAATAATGTGATAGGAGAAATTGAGAATGGCTTGATGCACCACCTTACATCTACTGTAGGGTAGGAATAATGTGATAGGAGAAAAGGAAAATGACACGATGCACCACTTTACATCTACTGTAGGGTAGGAATAATGTGATAGGAGAAAAGGAGAATGGCTTGATGCACCACTTTACATCTACTGTAGGGTAGGAATAATGTGATAGGAGAAAAGGAGAATGGCTTAATAATAATAATAATAGTGTCCATTTATATGGCGCCAAACTCCACTGGGCCGTGCTCATAGCGCATACAAGAGTCAAGGAAAAGAAGTAAAAACTAGTAGCAGTACAAGGTCACTTTAAAAGTACAAATGGAACAGATGAGTCTTTAGGAGACACTTAAATTTTTCCAACGACTGGGCGTCTTTGAGAAAATCTGGCAGTGAGTTCCATTTAGTGGCAGCTGCAACACTAAAGGACTTGTAACCAAAGGACATTTTCTTCCATGATGGCACTATGAGTCTCAGACCTGAGGGAACGTGGTGGAATGTAAATACATACAATGTCACACAGGTATGATGGGGCTAGATTGTGAACGCACTGATATGCCAGGTTGATGATTTTAAAGTCCACTCTCGCCGCTACTGGGAGCCAATGTAACGCCTTAAGCACTGGTGTTATGTGCATTCTTGAGGGAGATCTGGTGCACCACTTTACATCTACTGTAGGGTAGGAATAATGTGCTACAAGAAATGGAGAATGACACGATGCACCACTTTACATCTACTGTAGGGTAGGAATAATGTGATAGGAGAAAAGGAGAATGGCTTGATGCACCACTTTACATCTACTGTAGGGTAGGAATAATGTGATAGGAGAAAAGGAAAATGACACGATGCACCACTTTACATCTACTGTAGAGTAGGAATAATGTGATAGGAGAAAAGGAAAATGACACGATGCACAACTTTACATCTACTGTAGGGTAGGAATAATGTGATAGGAGAAAAGGAGAATGGCTTGATGCACCACTTTACATCTACTGTAGGGTAGGAATAATGTGATAGGAGAAAAGGAAAATGACACGATGCACCACTTTACATCCACTTTAGGGTAGGAATAATGTGATAGGAGAAAAGGAGAATGGCTTGATGCACCACTTTACATCTACTGTAGGGTAGGAATAATGTGATACAAGAAAAAGAGAATGGCTTGATGCACCACTTTACATCTACTGTAGGGTAGGAATAATGTGCTACAAGAAATGGAGAATGGCTTGATGCACCACTTTACATCTACTGTAGGGTAGGAATAATGTGATAGGAGAAAAGGAGAATAGCTCGATGCACCACTTTACATTTACTTTAAATTTACTTGGTGCACAAGTATACATCTACTGTAGGGTAGGAAAAATGTGATAGAAAAGGAGAATGACACGATGCACTACTATAACCATGGTTACGTACTGTGAAGAAGTAAGGCTGTGAGTGATGACAGTCTAGTCCATGGACAAAGCCGTCATGTGCCTGAATGGCCGTCACACAGTCACGTTTGGCCAAGTTCCAAACCCTGACCTGAAAGAAACAGACACAAGCATCTTCAACGGAACAAGAGTTTGGTAATTGGAATATTTGTAACAAGAAGACAAAGTCATCAATATCCCCCGCAATGGCAAAATACTCTTCATGATTATGTCTACGAGTTATGCTTATGTCAAATATTTAGGTGTGCATATAGAAAAGTGGAAGGAGAGTATTGAAAGGTTTTTAAAGTTCTGCTCCAGAAAGGAGCACTATCACCAATTCAGTCTATGTCAAACTTGTTGCCATGGAAATGCCAAAAATATTTTATTCAGAATTCCAAAACTACCATAAGGCACCAGTACACCACCAGATCTGTCTATGTGCCAAGTTTGGTGAAGAAATATTGAACAATTTTAGAGTTCAGCTCCGGAAAAGTGTACTACCACCAATTTCAGGCCAAGTCAAAACTTGTTGCCATGGAAACGCCAAAAATGTTTTATTCAGAATTCCAAAGCTACCAAAAGGCACCAGTACTCTACCAGATCTATCTATGTGCCAAGTTTGGTGAAGAAATATTGAATAGTTTTAGAGTTCAGCTCCGGAAAAGACAAATGTGCACGGACGGACGGACGGATGCATGCACGCACGGCGTCCATCTTAATACCCCCCGCAAAACGCGTTGCGAGGGATAATTATTAGTGTTACCAGTTGCAATAAGTGTTGACATCATCTTGTCCAGGTGTCATTCTTTAGGCCGGACATCTCATTGTTAAACTGCCCTTGTGGAAGTACTTGTCCCACAGCTATGAAGGTACATATTATAACTGAACATTCAGGTAACTTAGGACATCGATGTTCCTGATTGTCACACCAACAATTGACCATTTGGTCTCAGATACATTATGAAGAGGGTTTATAGCTCAAGTCCCTCAAGTGAACAGCTATGTATCAAACTTCCTAATTACTTATATTTACATGGCGTAAAATTTTAAGAACAATACCTCTGCTGAATTATTTAGAGAATAACCAACAAGGTACGAGTGATTACGGGAAATATGCCAGAGTTGAAATAATGTTCACAGTGCCGAGCCTTGGCCATGGAATAATTTATTAGCATTTGTAATATGATAAAGATGATCTTTTAAATGCAATATCACTGAACTTGATAATAGCTGAAATGTTATTTGATCAAGTAAGTGCGCCGGAACATCGTTCATTCACGACTGATGTGTGTCTAGTGACAGTGTAGTGTTGAAACACACTTTGCCAAAAACCTGTCAATTTTGGGGAAAGTCAACAGTTAAATGTTGGGAAATCTAGAAGACAACCATCCCACAAATACATCTAGAAAAAGTTTTCTGTCAAGAAACCCAACAAGTTTGCACAACATTTTGTCACATCATTGGTCCCAGTAGAATACAGCAGTTCCAAGAAGGATAACTCTAGTCGGAATCCGAGTCAATGGGAAGAATATGCCTTTTTGGAGCAGATGATCGACTGACAGAGGAATCATTCGAGATGTTGAAGTGGAATACACTACCATAAATTTGACCTGAGAATAGTGTATGTACAGAATGAAGATTTACGGCATGCGACAACTGTGACGCCGTGGCAGACTCACTTGTCACACTTTCAGGAACCACCTTTAGTCGGTATGTTCTGCTTCTATTTCCTCAAATTCAGTTTTAACAACAAACAGGTTGTAGGAATTAAAGGGCTGTAAAATTCTCATCACTCTTCCTGTTAGGCCCCCGTCAACTTTAAAGTTCTAGGTCATTGGCCTTGATCTCGGGGTTAGCGTAATAGCGGCCATGTTTGTTTACAAACAATGCAAATGATGCCTTTTCTTATTTTTTTGTTTGTGTTTTTTTTTAAGGTTATTTATTTTAAAAGACTACTATCTACAGAACACTTTTATTGAAAAATAATAATGTCTAATAAAAAGAGTATTCATATTCTTTGACCTTTATGTTTTCTTTTTTTAATCTCGGAATGTGTGAGTACAGCACGTTCTAGTAATCAATGAAATGATATAAGTTGTCAATGAACGTGGATCATGAAAAGTAGTTCCGTCAACCAATCACATTTATTCTCTGCTTAGCTGACCAATCAACGTTGAGAATCACTGAAAAACACATGTTCAATTATCACAAAAATAATCACCTGTGTATCCAACTTCAAGCCCTTATGGGTAATAACAAACAATTTGCTTCATTAAAAAATAACAAATGTTGACTATTTTCTGCCATGTCTAACAGTTGGGAGGGACATCCTAGTGATGTCTGTCTGTGTCAGCTGCAATGGTATTTCTCATGGTGACGACCACAAGTGATGTCTGTCTGTCAGCTGCAATGGTATTTCTCAATGTGACTACCACAAGTGATGTCTGTCTGTCAGCTGCAATGGTATTTCTCAATGTGACTACCACAAGTGATGTCTGTCTGTCAGCTGCAATGGTATTTCTCAATGTGACTACCACAAGTGATGTCTGTCTGTCAGCTGCAATGGTATTTCTCAATGTGACTACCACAAGTGATGTCTGTCTGTCAGCTGCAATGGTATTTCTCAATGTGACTACCACAAGTGATGTCAGCTGCAATGAGTGATGTCTGTCTGTCAGCTGCAATGGTATTTCTGCAATGGTATTTCTCAATGTGACTACCACAAGTGATGTCTGTCTGTCAGCTGCAATGGTATTTCTCATGGTGACTACCACAAGTGATGTCTGTCTGTCAGCTGCAATGGTATTTCTCATGGTGACAACCACAAGTGATGTCTGTCTGTCAGCTGCAATGGTATTTCTCAATGTGACTACCACAAGTGATGTCTGTCTGTCAGCTGCAATGGTATTTCTCATGATGACGACCACAAGTGATGTCAAAGTTCACCCAGACAAATGATATGAGGTATGCTTGTCTCCTTCATCCAAAAACGCTGATCGCCATGACTTGAACCTCCTACACCCAGATCGGACACCAGTCTACGATGGACTTCTTCAACACATGCTTTCTGAACAACCTCCTGACAGTGTCATCCTATCTTATTACACCCAGTTCTACTGGAGGCAGATCAACAACTTTGACTTGTGTACATGTGGTTATGGTTTTCTCAGCATGCAAATGCACTGTTGCACCTCCTTTGAAGGATAGGGTTTTCCTCACAGCTGGTATAATACATGTTGGCAGTGAAGAATAAGTCTTACAAATATTTTATATTTATACTAGTCTTCAATATTCAACATATAACATGTTTCATATGAACTTAAAACACAGTATAGAAAAAACAGCATCCAGTTGTACAGTTTATGTGTATTGTATTGTAAAGTTTAAGTGTATCTAATTGTACAGTTCATGAGTATTGTATTGTACTGGTAAAGTGTATTTAATTGTACAATTCATGAGCATTGTGTTGTACAACTCTGTGTATTGTAAATACAACTTTAGGATTAAACTGATTACCTCTCCATCACAGGAGCCTGACAGAAGCAGAGAGATGCTGCTGGGGTGTTTACACATGCTGGTGACCCCATCACGATGACCATCCAATGATCCAACAAACGGCTTGGCGAAAACACGTTCCAACTTGGTGGCATTTACAGCTCGGACGTACTCACGCCCTGTTTCAAACGGGTGGAGGCTTGGGTCATAGTTTCTTGGCACTACAACATTAAACAATAGTTGTAACAATGATAATGGGGTATAATTCTGACAATACTATATCCATTGCACCATAACCTCAAACTCAAACAAGTCTGAGAAGCTCACTGTAATGTTTTTATATTTTCAACAGAAGTCTCTTTACCTATCACCATAAGCACGATTTTTGAGAACAACGCAATCCTTTGCAGGAAATGCAACAAACTGTGCACATCAAATACCCTCATGAAGTAGATATTTGAAGTGGAGTGAGTAAGGGCTGTTGGTAACTGCAAGAAGGCTACTCAGACTTTTCACATATTGCATTTTATGATACCATTTTTGGTCCAAAAGACATTTCTGTCCATTCCATTTATTTAAACAATGTTTAACATTATTTTGGACACGGTTTTGACCTCACCATGTTTAAAATTCTTTCATGATGTTACTTTGGATTCCAATATCTTCTATGACAGTCTTCTGATCAAGATGTGTTATCATAAGTTCAAATGTCTTCTGTGACAAAAAATGAAATTTTTAGACTAAAATTAATATTTTATACTTATCCTGACTCATGCTTATTGCTTGTCTTCTTCTTCTTGCGAACATAGTGGAACACGTGTATCTCCCAATTGAAGTTCCCTTCAATAAAAAATCACTAATTAGTACTCACCACGAGTTACCTCCCTTTCGCAAGCTCGGGACCAAGGGCGCCACCTGAACCCATGTGCCTCACTCTCTCCTTTTTATTTCGAGCCCGACACTTTATTTTTCCGAAGAAATCCAAAGTGTTAAGTGGGGAGGACGGGAGGGCTTACCTCATGAGTCAGGATAAGTACAAATTATTAATTTTACTCTAAAAATTTCATATTTTTCCTTATCCTGACTCATGCTTATTGCTTGTAGAATCCGACGGAAAAGGAGGTGGGATTCTATATACTTTGGATTTTAATAATTAGTGATTTGAACTGTGATGATTGTAATAACCCTATGGGAACTTCATAAAGGCACTGAACTGATGAATTCCTGCTGTTAACTTATCAGCTGCCATATAAAGGTTATTACAATTTACTGAATATGATAAAAGTATATACAACATTAATGTAAGCTGAAGCTATTAATGTGATAGTATAAACTTCTGTGAGTTTATAGCGATACTTTTATAATGAAGCAAAGTATTAAGCTTAAGATATGCATATATTTAAGCTATAATAGTATTGTGCTTAAGACATAATTATAACTTAAGCTGTATAATAGTAACCAACTCCTTAGAGTTTGTTAACTAATACATTTATGAATCTGACCATATGAACTGAGCTTAAGGATAGATGAAACTTAAGCTGAACATATATATAATAGCAAAACTCCTAGGAGTTGTAAGCTTATTATAGTATGATATAAAAACCATAGTACTGAGCTTTAAGATAATAAATTAACTTTAAGCAAAATATATAGATAGCATGTAGCTATTAGTACTGTTATCAGATAAGTATAAATCTGTAAGATAGACTTATCTTCTCCGTGGAACTGTCAACTGTTGAGCGAGGACCATGAGACCGAAATGGTGGATACCTGAGACGTCCTTGGTGGTGATATCTCTCAGATAGTGGTTGGCAAACACCATATCGGATCTCCAGAAACATCCCTCCATTATGGTATTCAACGAGCAATTCCCATGTAGAGCGAGAGTTGAGGCTAGCGCTCTAATTTCGTGAGGATTAGAAGCTCTTGGAGGGTCGAGTCCTGCAGCCTTGTAGGCACGTAGTATGTATGACAGTTCTGATCCAGATAGAGATAGTAGTACGTGAGACTTCCGTCTGCGTAGCTGTAGATATAGGGATAAATAATCTCTTGAATATCCCTCTGCTCTGTTTGGATCTTTGGAGATATATTTTCAGTGCTCGAACTGGGTATAGTGATAATAGATCCATCGTATCATGCGGTCCGAGTATGGATGAGAGAGCTGGGACGTGGAATAATCTGTCTGGTTGACATGGCAGTTGGTTTTTCGCTATAAAATCCCAGCGAAGTCCCAGATGAGTTGTGTTATGAATATCATCAAAGTGTGTTCTCTCGTAATCCAGTGTGTGAATTTCTGACATCCTGGCGGCCGTAGCTAGTGCTAACAGGAACAAGGTTTTGTGGGTCAGTGATTCAAACGAAGTAGATATCAATGGTTCATACGCCTCACTAGTGAGGTGTTGGAGCACTATATTTAGATCCCAGGCTGAAGCGTGAAACTTCCGTTTCTGATCCTCCAATCGGAACGCTCGTAACAAAGCGAGTTACTCTGGTGTTTTTGTCAACTTGACGCCCGTTCTCATAGTTATGACAGAACTTATAGCTGCAAGATAAGTGGACAAGGTTGAGCCTTTTAGATTCTTAGTTTGACGTAGATAACATAAGAAATCTGCCACTTGAGGATGTGTAGCATATCTGGCTGTGAATCCTTTCTTAGCAGCATAATTGACAAAACTGTGTCATTTGTCATCGTATAAGTTACGAGTTGAGTTACGTAGTGCAAGCGTGACCGCTTTAGCCGCTCTGACAGAATAACCTCTCTTATTCAGACATGCCTTGATACAATCCATACGTGAAGTTGGAATGCTTCTGGTGTCTCGTGCACTTGTTTGGTGTGCGGATGTATCAATAGATTGGCGCGTTGTGGGAGCTGAAGAGTTGGTTTTCCGATTTCTTGTATGAGATCTGGAAACCAAGTTCTCGCTGGCCAGTAGGGCGCGACCAAAATCAGATGGAGGCTCTGCGTTTGACTGATTTTCTGTAAGACTTGTGGGATTAACGCTGGAGGCGGGAAAGCATACGCGTTGAGTCCCTCCCACGATATGCTTAGTGCGTCCGTTGCCCATGCTAGTGGGTCTGGCACTGGCGATACGAATGTTGTCAGTTGCTTGTTGAATCGAGTGGCGAATAGGTCTATCAGAGGAGATCCTATTTCCATGATTATTTGATTGAATATCTCTGTGTGGAGCATCCATTCTGTCGGCGACGGTTGGTGTGGCCGAGAGAGAGCGTCTGCTAATACATTCTTTGCTCCTGGAATGTGGCAAGCTCTGACGTGTATGTTTAGATTGTCGATTAGATCGAACAGTCTGAAACATCGAGTCAGTAGGTTCTGTGACCTTGTTGAACCTTGTTTGTTCACATAAAACGCCACTGTTGAATTGTCTGTGTGAACCATCAACTGAGCGTTCTGTAGTAAGTTGCTCCAGTGACTTATGGCGTTTATGACTGCTTGCATCTCTAGCAGATTTATGTGACATTTGCTCTCTTGATTGCTCCATAGACCTGACGCCTTCCTGCCGGGAAGGTGGGCTCCCCAACCTTGTAGTGACGCGTCTACGTAGAGATGTGTTTTCGATTCCGGCTCTACTAAGGAGACGCCTGCACAAACATTCAATCTCTTGGTCCACCAGAGTAGATGTGGTTTGACATAATCTGGTAGACTGAAAGGTAGAGGGTCCTCGAGATGAGCATTGATGAGGACTTGCAACGGACGTAATTGAAGCCTGCCTCTGACTGTCAAGTCTTGAGCTGATGTGAGTAGTCCCAATAGGCTCTGCCACTGTCGAAGTGGTAACGGAGAGAGTAGGGCTTGAGGAATAAGTTGTTGGATCTTGATCCATCTGTCCTCTGGGACTACAATACGATTCTGAGCTGTTAGAAATCGTATACCTAGAAATTGCAAATCTTGCGTTGGCTCTAGGTCCGACTTGAGTAGATTTACTAACCATCCTAATTGAGTTAGTAGCTTGATTATAAAATTCAGCTGTAGTCTGAGACGCTGTGGATCTGGATCCACTTGTATACCGTCGTCTAGGTAAAAGACGCTGCGAAGACCTTGACGATGTAGGTATGAGACAATAGGCTTGGTCACTCTTGTGAATACCCAAGGGGCCGATGTGATTCCGAATGGAAGAACTTTCCATTGATAATGCAGGGCTCGAGTTAGTGCTTCGTTACTTGCACTGGTGCAACCCAATGTAACAAAGTGCAACCTAGTTATTTGTCTAACTTGCACCAGATGCAAGTGAATTGTTTAGAATTTTATCAACAATAAATATAACATTTAAGCATAATTATATCAGCTCATTTTTCTTCTAAACTTTGAATAATTCAGTAACATATTTCTTTCATTACATATTTCAATAAGAGCAGTGCAGCTGGAATTTGGCTGGTGCAACTAGCTTTTTATCTCAGCTTGCACCTGGTGCAAGTAGGTTAACATCTCTTAAATCGAACGCTGTAATGTTTCCCGTCTAGGACAAATCTTAGATATTTCCTTGAGTTGGGATGAATCTGAATGTGTAGATATGCGTCTTGCAAATCTATGCTGGCCATGTAATCTTTGGGACGAATTAAATGCCGAAGTTGCGGTAAGTGTATCATGCGAAACGCTGGTGGTTTGCATAGATATTCTCTGTTGAAGATGCTCATGTTGTATATGAGGCGAAACTTCTCCTTGGAATTTTTCTTCGGCACTAGGAAAACTGGGGAGTAGAAACCTGGTACGATGTTTCGTTGATCCAGAACTTCTAAGGCCTGTTTGTTTAGTAGAGAAGCTACTGTTTCTCTTAACATAGGTAGTTGTGCCGGTTGAACGTTGAACCCTGGAGGGGTGATTGTTAACGGAGGCTTGGCCTTGAGTTGTATTAAATATCCGTGCTGTAGGATGTTGGATACATAAGGATCTTGTAGTAGTCCCCAGTTTTCCCAGTGCAGCTGAAGGCATCCACCCACTTGAGAAGGTTGTACTGGAACGGCTGGGGGTGGAAGACATTTTAAATGTGGATCGGTAGCTGAATAACGTAGTTTACAACCTGTGCAGATTCTCATGAAGGTAAACTGCTGAACAAACACGGCGAACCGTGAATAAAACAGCAGAAACACGACTAATAATCAATGCAAGTTGAATAAGGATACTAGTAACACCTCTATAAATCGAATATAAGAGGTACTAAACTAAATATAAATAAAGGATATAGTGTGTCAGGAGACACAGGTGCTCTTGCGTCCGGCTCACTGGGCGAAGAAGGAGAGAGTGAGGCACATGGGTTCAGGTGGCGCCCTCGTTCACGCGCTTGCGGAAGGGAGGTAACTCGTGGTGAGTACTAATTAGTGATTTTTTATTGAAGGGAACTTCAATTGGGAGATACACGTGTTCCACTATGTTCGCAAGAAGAAGAAGACAAGCAATAAGCATGAGTCAGGATAAGGAAAAATAAGGCAGTTTTGATAGTTTTGAAGACATCAGTTCCTGTTTACATGTCTGACATATTGTCTATGATGTCACATTTGATGTCTTTGACATAACTTCCAAGTTTTGAAATCATGTTGAGCCGATTCAGTACCTCCTTAAACCTACCTGGTGCTAGTCAGTTGTCAATACAACATTTTAATTTTATCATTTTAATTATAATAACCAATTGTTAAAAGGCTCAGTGGCAGTTGACTGATCAGAGTAGAAAGCCCCTTTTTTTCCATGTAAATAATATCAGGTCGCTCTCTCTCAATCCCGAATCTCTTTTACTTTGATTGTTATGTCGGCAGTTCATTATCTTATGCGTCTAATATATGGGGTTGTAATTGAATACTGAAAGGTTCCATTTGGATTTTTTTTAAAATAAGATTGTTAAAAGTTAAGAAATCAACTTGTAATTCAATGATTTATGCAGGTTTATATTTCACAGGCAGTGTAATATGATCAACTACTGGTGTAAGGTTCTGTGACTGACAACAGTATTGTATGGGGTTGTAAAGCATATTCTATATAAGGTGAGACCTGTGGTGTAAACAATTGGGCATATGAGGTCAAATGTATTTTGTCAAGCATTGGATTCAGTGAAATATGGTAAAGGCAGGAATCACCAATAGATTATTTATCATGTTTATCAGTTATAAACAAAGATTTAATGATCTTTAGTCAGTCCTCCAGCAACAGATATACATCATATGATAAGCAATACAGTATTAGATGCATTTCATTCGTTATACATCAGAAACGAGCATACACAGTAACCTGCTGAAAGGGCACACAGTAGCCCAGAAACATTGTGTTGTAAATATTAAAGAAATTCATACAATACGTTGTTATGTCATTGCATGTTGCAATAGTTCTAATCCTAAATATCTCAGAGCGTCTCAGTGTTGTTTTATTTAAAACATCTCAGAGTGGTCAAGTGTTTATTTTATGAGTATAGTCAACCATATAACTGTTTATGTAATGATTAAAAGCGGTTTTAACAGAGTCACTGGTGACAATTACAGTGTCTAGTCAGTAATCTAACAAAGATCAACGTTCTAATTAGTTCTGATTGGTCTCATGGCTCAGAATGCTATACTGGACGAACAATTCAACCACAATTCAAATTGGTAACCTCGCCTGATGAGGTAACCCCTGATGATGTCTGTAGTGAACTTTAAAGATGTGTGAATTATGAACATTTGAACTACTTATGAATATTTGATCACATACCCAAAAGTATGGTGATCACACTATAGTATAGTTTGGGTGTTCTTATTTGAATATGATATATGTCCCTTTTTGACTTAAATCTATTAGGGCTGGGACGATACACTATGTCACGATATGACACATATCACGATATTTTACCTGCGATACAATACGTATCACGATACATACACCTTGAAAGAATGACACAGTATTAAGATTTAAAATGATGTATTTCAAGGTATTTTTGTATAACAAAAACATTATTGTAATAAACATACAAGTAACTCTATAATACTTGCGAATATTTCTTAATATGTACTTTATCATGTTTAAGATTATACTGTTTATTAAAAAAAAGTTGTGTATCATTTTGTATCTATACACCAGTCCACAATACGATAGCTGTATCAAACTTTAATGTATCGCGATGTATCAGTGCATCAGTGAATCATCCCAGCCCTAAAATCTATGGCCCTTTTGACTTTCCTTTGGCCCTGACTTTTTCAATTTTGGCCGTTTTGTCCTTTGGCCCTTTTCACCACAACCCACGAATATTTCGCAATGCATAATACCACTCGCAATCAGTTGTACAGGGGCAAATATACAAACGGTTTCGGATTTATGTTGCGGACTATGGGCTCATCCGTCGTTTAGGGTACCAGGTACGTTTCTGTAATTTGACTTTGTTCATGGTGCGTTTGCATATACGTACTAGGGGTACACAAGTACCTGTGCCCACAGCAGGCCAGAACCGGCCCCTGGATATTTAACTGAAACCGGCCCCGCACCCAAACCGGGCCCCTGGGTTAATTAACGGTAACGATGGTTCGGTGGTAATTATCTTTAATTGATAAAGATTACGATTTATTATTTGTATATAAAACATAGACATAATTGACAACAGAGACAGATAAAGATTTCAATTAATTTAGTAGATATAAAACATAGACAAAATTGACAATACAGACAGATAAAGATTTCAATTAATTTATTATATATATACAGACATAAACATTTCAATTAATTTATGATATATAAATAGACATAACTGCAGACACTGTTGTCTTTCACGACATCTCAATGGACAGTAAACGCAAGAATCGGACACGTTATCCATGATGAACAATTTATTAATCAAGTCCTTCCAATATTTTTTTTTTAATAAGATTATACACAAGGTGAAGATAACAGTATACGGTACAGTTGACATTGAGTGAACGCATTCAGTGTCAAGTAAAAGCATACGCATAAGACAAACATGTAAATAAATTTGCTCACGATAATCCGAACATAAACCACAATCAGTGTCGAGGAAGAGCATATGCTTAAGACAATATGTACATTAATTCGCTCACGATAATCCGTTCAAAGAAATATTAAAGCAACACATTCACTTTAATTGCTCAGTGAGATGTGCGTAAAATAAGAGTTAAATTTTGAAGCTGAAGAATGGTTTAGTTTTCATAATGTTGGCAGAATTCACTCTGTGAAAGGTGGTTAATGTGTGTTGAAAATATTGACAAATGCTCCACACATGGAAAAATGCGAAAATATGAAGGACGACATTATAACTTGTGAATTCTTTACTGGAAACTCTGGCATAACGAAGGTGAAACGTGAATTCACTATATTGGATTCATGTGCTATTCTTATATTGGCTTAATGTGTCAATTCTGTGGATACGATACAATGAAATGTAATGTAGAGTTTAACATAGTATCATTTTGCAATTGATCTTTTAGATTCTTAAAAGGATTACCTAAAATGTCCTCTACCACGGGATCTTCGTGATCAGCAGCACTTGCATGTTCACTTGCCTCTCATCCACACTAATATTCGCAAATATATTTTAAAAAATTGATATTACATGTAAAGACATATAAATACACCTCCGCGACGTAGTGAGATCTTCTGATGAGTTTCGTGCCCTTGTCAGCTTAACCGGAGGAGTGAAACATGTCTGGACATGTGATGTAACTAGCAAAGTCTTATCATGATTAACTTTCACATGAAATTATTACGCACCATAGTTTCTAATAATTATTATTGGAACTATTACAAATATTCTTTTTGGACTGGATGTTTGTCAACTTAATATTATAAAAATATCAGCATAGCATGAACACTGCACTTAGATTTCTGTTTTACGGAGAACCAATGAAGTGAACGAAAACAGATGACGTCACTTCCGTATTCACGATCTGTGCGTAGCGAACTATGAGGCCTGCTGTGCGGGTGAAACACGAGGTTAATAATACGTCAGATATTTGAATATCATAAATAAATAACAAACAAACGAGGTAGGTTTGTTTATTATCGATTTATTCATGCACTTTATGTTACGTTGGTCGGCAATCCTTACATGACCGAAAACCGAATACACAAGGATACTATGTTTTCGTCTTTTATGTTAAAGAAACTTTAATTTATATGTCAATGTAGTATTTACTTCTCGGGCCGGTTCGGGTTAAATATCAGGGGCCGGTTTGGTGGTTTTGTTAATAATTTTAGTATATTTATAAATATTATTTGGGATGGGGGAACGGGGGGAACGGGAGGAACTCATACGGTAATTCCAGTGACCCCTTAAGCATGAATAACATCCAAATGTAAATGTAACTGAACACCAAAACGACTATTTTACGAGATATTCTGTGGTTTGAACGAAGACACGTCTTTACAATACTCTCCCAGATGTATATTTCATTCTAATAGTTTACTTGTCCATAGTGACTAATGGTGTACAGGTTTGGGCTGCGTGGCTTGAGTCTCAAGTCTTGGCAACAATTTCAAGTGCTCGTAGCTGGTCTGACTAAAGCAAGTAACGGAAACTACATACCACGGTGTATATCCCTCTTTGTCTCTCTTAGATAGTCGTCTGGATTTCTACTGAGTAATTTCACTCTCATCTTGAACTCAGGATTTTCTTGACTTCGTACTCAAAACAGTATGGTCAACTCACAACACGCAACACATGGGTCGGACATTTATAAAGGGAGGTAATTTGGCATTGCCAAAATAGTAACTCACCGCTAAAAGTTTTCTTTCTGCAAACGTTTGTATTTACACCAGTAGCACGGTTGTAATGTATATCCGGGTAATCAGAGACAAACGCCCGGAATTCATAGTTTACTTGAGTGTCATCCAAATTTGAAAGTTGAACTGAAGCTTTTCTCTGATTGTCATTGTCACACAATCAGACATCAGTATTAATATCTCCAAGTGTCACACCATCAGACATCAGTATTAATATCTGCCACTGTCACACTATCAGACGTCAGTATTAATATCTGCCACTGTCACACCATCAGACGTCAGTATTAATATCTGCCACCGTCACACCATCAGACGTCAGTATTAATATCTGCCACCGTCACACCATCAGACGTCAGTATTAATATCTGCCACTGTCACACCATCAGACGTCAGTATTAATATCTGCCACTGTCACACCATCAGACGTCAGTATTAATATCTGCCACTGTCACACATCAGACGTCAGTATTAATATCTGCCACTGCCACTGTCACACCATCAGACGTCAGTATTAATATCTGCCACCGACACACCATCAGACATCAGTATTAATATCTGCCACTGTCACACCATCAGACGTCAGTATTAATATCTGCCACTGTCACACCATCAGACGTCAGTATTAATATCTGCCACTGTCACACCATCAGACGTCAGTATTAATATCTGCCACTGTCACACCATCAGACGTCAGTATTAATATCTGCCACTGTCACACCATCAGACGTCAGTATTAATATCTGCCACTGTCACACCATCAGACGTCAGTATTAATATCTGCCACTGTCACACCATCAGACGTCAGTATTAATATCTGCCACTGTCACACCATCAGACGTCAGTATTAATATCTGCCACCGTCACACCATCAGACGTCAGTATTAATATCTGCCACTGTCACACCATCAGACGTCAGTATTAATATCTGCCACCGTCACACCATCAGACGTCAGTATTAATATCTGCCACTGTCACACCATCAGACGTCAGTATTAATATCTGCCACTGTCACACCATCAGACGTCAGTATTAATATCTGCCACCGTCACACCATCAGACGTCAGTATTAATATCTGCCACTGTCACACCATCAGACGTCAGTATTAATATCTGCCACCGTCACACCATCAGACGTCAGTTATTAATATCTGCCACCAGTCACATCTGCCATCAGACGTCAGTATTAATATCTGCCACTGTCACACCATCAGACGTCAGTATTAATATCTGCCACTGTCACACCATCAGACATCAGTATTAATATCTGCCACTGTCACACCATCAGACGTCAGTATTAATATCTGCCACTGTCACACCACCAGACGTCAGTATTAATATCTGCCACTGTCACACCATCAGACGTCAGTATTAATATCTGCCACCGTCACACCATCAGACGTCAGTATTAATATCTGCCACTGTCACACCATCAGACGTCAGTATTAATATCTGCCACTGTCACACCATCAGACGTCAGTATTAATATTTGCAAGTATCACATCACCAGACATCAGTATTAATATCTGCCACTGTCACACCATCAGACATCAATGTTAATATCTGCCACTGTCACACCTTCAGACATCAGTATTAATATCGGCAAGTGTCACACCATCAGACATCAGTATTAATATCGGCAAGTGTCACACCATCAGACATCTGTATTAATATCTGCCACTTTCACACCATCAGACGTCAGTATTAATATCTGCCACTGTCACACCATCAGACATCAGTATTAATATCTGCCACTGTCACACCATCAGACATCAGTATTAATATCTGCCACTGTCACACCATCAGACGTCAGTATTAATATTTGCAAGTATCACATCACCAGACATCAGTATTAATATCTGCCACTGTCACACCATCAGACGTCAGTATTAATATCTGCCACTGTCACACCATCAGACGTCAGTATTAATATCTGCCACTGTCACACCATCAGACATCAGTATTAATATCTGCCACTGTCACACCATCACATCAGACGTCAGTATTAATATCTGCCACTGTCACACCATCAGACATCAGTATTAATATCGGCAAGTGTCACACCATCAGACATCTGTATTAATATCTGCCACTGTCACACCATCAGACGTCAGTATTAATATCTGCCACTTTCACACCATCAGACATCAGTATTAATATCTGCCACTGTCACACCATCAGACATCAGTATTAATATCTGCCACTGTCACACCATCAGACGTCAGTATTAATATCTGCCACTGTCACACCATCAGACATCAGTATTAATATCTGCCACTGTCACACTATCAGACGTCAGTATTAATATCTGCCACTGTCACACCATCAGACGTCAGTATTAATATCTGCCACTGTCACACCATCAGACATCAGTATTAATATCTGCCACTGTCACACCATCAGACGTCAGTATTAATATCTGCCACTATCACACCATCAGACATCAGTATTAATATCTGCCACTGTCACACCATCAGACGTCAGTATTAATATTTGCAAGTATCACATCACCAGACATCAGTATTAATATCGGCAAGTGTCACACCATCAGACATCTGTATTAATATCTGCCACTTTCACACCATCAGACATCAGTATTAATATCTGCCACTGTCACACCATCAGACGTCAGTATTAATATTTGCAAGTATCACACCATCAGACATCAGTATTAATATCTGCCACTGTCACACTATCAGACGTCAGTATTAATATTTGCAAGTATCACATCACCAGACATCAGTATTAATATCGGCAAGTGTCACACCATCAGACATCTGTATTAATATCTGCCACTTTCACACCATCAGACATCAGTATTAATATCTGCCACTGTCACACCATCAGACGTCAGTATTAATATTTGCAAGTATCACATCACCAGACATCAGTATTAATATCTGCCACTGTCACACCATCAGACATCAATATTAATATCTGCCACTGTCACACACACCATCAGATTAATATCTGCCATCACACCATCAGACATCAGTATTAATATCGGCAAGTGTCACACCATCAGACATCTGTATTAATATCTGCCACTTTCACACCATCAGACGTCAGTATTTATATCTGCCACTGTCACACCATCAGACGTCAGTATTTATATCTGCCACCGTCACACCATCAGACGTCAGTATTTATATCTGCCACTTTCACACCATCAGACGTCAGTATTTATATCTGCCACCGTCACACCATCAGACGTCAGTATTTATATCTGCCACCGTCACACCATCAGACGTCAGTATTTATATCTGCCACTGTCACACCATCAGACGTCAGTATTTATATCTGCCACCGTCACACCATCAGACGTCAGTATTTATATCTGCCACTGTCACACCATCAGACGTCAGTATTTATATCTGCCACCGTCACACCATCAGACGTCAGTATTTATATCTGCCATTGCCAAAGACGAGGATTTTTGTAGATCTCGAATATGTCAAAGTCTTCGTAAAGTGCTTCACTTGTTTTGTCTGATACATGTATTTTGATATTTAAATAATCTAGTGTATTCTCACCAGGAAGCCGAGGATGGGGACAAAGCGATTTTACGCGCGCTTCAGGTGGAGATTTGAAACATAAGTCAGTGTTGTACACGTTTCCTAAATCGTATAAAGGAGTCATATAGATTTCAAATGCATGCGACACGGTAAGACGAGTTTGACTGTGGGAAATATATAGTTCCGTTGGTAACTATGTCTGGGAACATTGGAATATCTCCCCATCTCAGTTTCCAGTTGGTGAGAACTACATCTAAACTTAACGAGAGCGACACCTTACCTTTCCTTTCCCGCAAGAGTCGACCGGCAACAGACTGAAAGATGAAGATATTATCTACAACCATGCCAAAATTCGACCTGTGATTTTATTACGCATCGCACCAAACTGTTACTCTAGCATTTCAGACTGAAACATAAATTTTACTAAAATACTCAAGATCGTTATGCCTCGATAATTAGATGTAGTTTTAAGATCTCCCTTTTTATGTGATGGGACTATCAATCCTATCGTCCATGAGTCGTGGAAAACGCAACTATCAAAAAGACCATTTAATAAAACAGTAAGTAGATGTAACAAAACATCACTTGAAAGATTATTCAATCAATCTATTCACATACAAGCACTTTTTGTCCCCTACAACTGTTACAGCTGTAGAAGCATTTCTTGCCTGTAAATACTGTCTTAACTATTATTTTATTCATTCTAAACACTCCAAGTAACCTATCTCTCTCACATGGGAGATAGCTACACCCTGATCATACCATAATCGTTGGGGTTTATGTGCATAACTACCACACTGGCTCTACATACAACTCGCAGCCCTACGTACTGCATCTGTAAACATGGGGCTCCTTTCACGAAGCAACATTGCACGAAGGTTACCTTAGTGACTTACGATCATCTTAGTGCTTTGTGGAAGGAGGCCCTGGACTGTAAACATTCTTCAAACATGGATATCAATCAATCAACCTTTATTCCGTACTAAAGAGGCCACAAGCCCATATAGTACATAAAGCACACATACCTTACTATTCGCCCGAGTAGTAACATTTACATTATGTTTTCAAATAGTATTATTTTTCTTGGTAATATGGCATGGAATAAATTCTGAACTATTACTAAGTTTGTACTTGTTAGTAATGGTAAAAATGATTTAGTAAATATTTTCTTTTAAGATCTGATTACAGGGGACAAACAAGAAGGAAGTGGTACTCATCCTCGACTGTATTTAAATGGCATAGCCATTGCCTAGTCTCTCATGACGATTGATATTAGTATAGCGTCCAGTTTCTGTAAATAAATCATGAGATGAACTCGGAACATCTTTACTGTTATCTTAGAGAGATAACACTCCAAACTTATTTGCGCTTTAAAAAGTTTGTAATAGAAACATGTGTTTGATAAAGTCAGTGATTCAAACCATGCCTGCACATAAACATCCGTAAGTCTTTGTGTCAGTGACATGATAAAATTAGGGTAGCATCTAATGTTTTGTCATACCATGCGTTACCAAAACCAGTTTAAACAGCAATCTTCTTATATTCATTATCGACGTATGTTTCCCATTATTGTCATAAACTATCATCACATTGTAACACATTTTGGGACATCTATGTGCAGGCATGTTAAACAATCTTAACCAGTATAATGCATTTGATAGCCTTAACTTGAGAAAATATATGCATTGGGAATCTACCACATTCACCATAAACCATAAAACTTAATGTACTTGTCTTAACGTCAAGAAATCATTTACAGACATATAAAAGAACCTGGAGCGACATAACGCATGTGTAGTATAGCCACTACTCCGTGTCAGATAATGCTGTATCCAGTACGGGATCTCAGTGTAAATTATCTCTAAATTGTTGTAGTTTGTTATTGTCCCACACAAATCTAGATGAAATGGTTTTCAATCAGTTTTGTGTTGTATTTTACAGTTATTGTTAATCATTAGAGTCGTATGTAAAGTCATCGTTATCGGGAGATGTGTTGATTCACATCTTGATTCTGTATTGACACTTGCACCACTCACACCCATAAAAGTGAAATCACCGACCTCTTTTTCATTACCACATATTCCATTCATCGTATGAATATATAAAATTGCACATAAAACAATTGAACATATTCCAAAAATATTTTAATATTTTACATTTTTATGTGTGTGTGTGTGTGTGTGTGTGTGTGTGTGTGTGTATGTGTGTAGACACAAGTATAAAGTATATCTAAATCAAGTCAAAAAAGTGACTTATCAAAAAGAATGAATATAGTATTTTCTGTAATTTTTGATCATTTTATTTAACTATTTTCTAATCAGAACCACTATCGCCAGAGTGTCTACCACATGTACATATTCTGTCTGCATATTTACAAATATCAAGGTATGAAACTCTAAACAAATTCAGTCAAACCACAGGGCTGGTTAGATGTAAAACCTACCTAAAACCTATAATCAAAGTCACTAACCCAGGTTTCTGTCAAAGTCACAAAATCGATGAAATGTTTTAAAGTCATTATATTTATTTTAAAACATCGTCACTGTTCCAAAATAAATAGCTTACTGTGCATTGTTCTGATTCTGTTCTACCAGCATTTGCCCCTATGTACCATTGTCAGTTCCTTGAGTATCCGATGTTCGTTCAGAGAGGGGTTCCTGTCCCAGCCCCAAAGTGTATAAACGGTCAACAACAACAAACCGTCCATTCTTAAAATGTCCCCTTCTATTATTCTGTTTCAGGACTGATAACACCTTCCTTTACTTACTTCCTGGTTAGATCGCTAGAGATGCCATACCCGTTAGACTTCAGTAGATCACGACACTGGAAAGATCTGATGTTACAGCTGGTGGCGGGAAATGGCACTGACCGGTCGGGGTCTTGTTCCGGTATGCTCAGGAGAACCCAGCCTGTGTGCTGAGAACTGTTCCTTTCGAATACCTAGTACATGTGTTTTACAGTCAATTTCACGCCCACGACCGCCAGTGTACTCACTGATTCCATATAGAAGAACACTGCTCTACGGCTGTAATTTCCCAATTGTTCCATACCGTTTCGGAGTTCTCCAACATCTCTGGTTAATCCCACCAGCCCAGACCGCCCTTTTCCAAAATCTCCATTGTCAAGCCGGTCTATAACTGCATCCAGATCCCGACGAAGTATGTTTTGTTGATTTCTAACGTCGTCGATATCTGACTTTATTTCTTTAACGCCTCCAGTCAATGTCCTTGTATCAGACTTAACGTCTCTAATGCCTCGAGACAAGTCGTTGTTGACTGATTGAAGCTCTCTTAAAATATCGTGCTTTATGTTTATAAACTCTTGTCTCTCACCAGATTTATATAATGGGCCAGGATTAACCTCTATGTCGCCAGATAGAAGAAGATTCTGGAAACACTGTATTGTTGTACGTAACAAAACAATTGTATACAGTACACATCCGGTGGCCAAGAGACGATAGCCCACGTCCATGCTGTAAAACTTTAATTTGTGCAGGCGATTAGGTGCCTCACGCTGAGAGCGAGGGTTCATATCCCGGACAAGAACCATCAACAGAATCTGTACTTTCCTGAGAAAGCGTAATCCCACATATAATACACAATACTAAAAGTTATTGCCAGTCATTCACAATGACACATCGACCCGGAAGTGACAACAAGCCCTCATATGATAAACACCGCTAACCTCCTTCCTGGCTGGAAGTGGCCGCCACAGATAACACTGACATCACGGAGTGAGAGAGAGGCGACAGCTTTTAGATGTGAGGCGGGATGTCATCCCAGGCTTGAACCATCTAGACAGACGTGTTCATTGAGTATTCAAATTCAATTCTTTATTGTATGAAAGGCCATAGGCCCATATACAAAGAGATACATCTTGACAATGGCATATATAATCAACTTTCTAACTAATCAATTCTTTTCTTAACAAAAATGCATTGTAGATAAATAGAGCAACTTTGTGTTGTTTTGGAGGTTCTTTGCTGGAAAGTAAGGAAGACAATAGATTAACGTTGATTTGAGATAAAGACAGTTGCGGTAGATATTTATTTCTTAGATTTTCATATACAGGACAAATAAACATAAAATGGAATTCGTCTTCAATAAAGTAACAGAATGGACATAATCTTTGGGTTTTTTCCATAGAAACATATCTTCCACGGTTAATTAATAAATCATTAAGGCCTAATCTAAATCGTATAAAAGCATTGCGAATATTTCTGTATTGAAGGTGAGCAAGATAACACTCTGGCTCAAGCAACGACTTAAATTGACGATATGAATCATATCTAGAACTTTCATTAATAGTTGAATGCCATTCCTGCTTAAAAATATCAATAGCCCGCGTACGAAACTGTTTAATAAACATATTTGCATTTCCAACTGTCTGTCATAACCAAGTACAACCAAAACCATATCTAAATAGTAAGGTGCGAATATGAGATGTCCAGTTATTCTTTCCCAAGATAATCAAGATGTAAAAGCATATTGAAAGCTTTTTTAGGTAAACGATGTTCAGGCATATTAATTATTTTACACCAATATTTTGAACAACGACAATAAGATGATATGTACAATGGGAACCTCCCACATTCACCATTAACCATAAAATTTGGTGTTGACAAACCAACATTTAGAAACTTTTTACAGGCAAGCAAATGAATTTTTTCTATGGTAAAATACTCCTTAAAACCCCATATTTCAGATCCATGCAGTAAAATCGGTTGTATCTGAGAGTCAAATAATTTGAAGTAAATAGTCGGTGGAACAAGACCGAGCATAGGAACAACAGAGTGAAGTTGTAAAAGAGCTTTCTTTGCTCTCCTCGCCAGGTGAAGTACGGACTTATTTACCAGCGTATGGGTAAACAATATGCCAAGGTATTTATAATCATTCACAACATTCATACGTTTATCTTTGAAAAGCCATTTCTCTCTAGCCGACAAAGGACCACCTCTACGGAATATAACGATGTTTGTTTTATCAAGATTCACACTCAACTGCCATTTATCTGTATACGCTGAGAGTATATCTAGTTGATTTTGAAGACCAACTACAGAGCTGGACATAAGAATGACATCATCAGCAAATAATAACATAAAAAGTTCGATTACATCGGGAGAAAGTTGGATGCCATGTTTACCAGACTTCATGATATCTAAATACAATTCGTTAATGAAAAAGGAGAAAAGTAAAGGACTTAATTTTACATCCTTGACGCAGACCGACAGGACAATCGAAAAAGTCACTTACACCATAGCCACAGCGGACACATGACTTTACATTGGAATACATCGATCTTATGATACCATACATTTTACCTCTCAAACCTATAATTCTTAAGCATTTCCACATTCTACCTCTATCTACAGAATCAAACGCCTTTTTGAAATCTACAAAAGCTACATACAACTTTCGCTTGCTAAAGGATAAATATCTCTCAATAATAGCATACAAGGTAAATATATGATTAAATGTTGAGTAGTCCTTTCTAAATCCTGCTTGAGGTTCCGGTATTAAATCTCTCATATTCGACCATTGTGTTAACCTACTGTTGATAATAGATGTAAAAGTTTTACCCAGAATACTAGTCAGAGAAATACCCCTATAATTGTCAGGATTTTGTGCATTTCCGTTTTTATATAACGGGATAATAATAGATTGCGCCCATGCGGAAGGAAAACGACCTGTAATAAATACTCGATTGAACATTTTAACCAGGAAGGGCATAATGTCAGGTAATGAGTATTTCAGCATTTCTGAAATAACACCATCAACTCCAGCAGATTGACCAACTTTAAGACGAGACACAGCATCCAGTATATCATATTCCGTAATAGGTGATTCCAGCAGATTGACCAACTTTAAGACGAGACACAGCATCCAGTATATCATATTCCGTAATAGGTGATTCCAGCAGATTGACCAACTTTAAGACGAGACACAGCATCCAGTATATCATATTCCGTAATAGGTGATTCCAGCAGAAGCCTATCAACATCATTAAACTCTTCACTTAGCACATCGCTGCCACAATCTGATAACCAATTGTCAACATCATTCAACTCTTCACTTAGCACATCCAGCTGCCACAATCTGATAACCAATTGTCAACATCATCATTCAACTCTTCACTTAGCACATCGCTGCCACAATCTGATAACCAATTGTCAACATCATTCAACTCTTCACTTAGCACATCGCTGCCACAATCTGATAACCAATTGTCAACATCATTCAACTCTTCACTGAGCACATCGCTGCCACAATCTGATAACCAATTGTCAACATCATTCAACTCTTCACTTAGCACATCGCTGCCACAATCTGATAACCAATTGTCAACATCATTCAACTCTTCACTTAGCACATCGCTGCCACAATCTGATAACCAATTGTCAACATCATTCAACTCTTCACTTAGCACATCGCTGCCACAATCTGATAACCAATTGTCAACATCATTAAACTCTTCACTTAGCACATCGCTGCCACAATCTGATAACCAATTGTCAACATCATTCAACTCTTCACTTAGCACATCGCTGCCACAATCTGATAACCAATTGTCAACATCATTAAACTCTTCACTTAGCACATCGCTGCCACAATCTGATAACCAATTGTCAACATCATTAAACTCTTCACTTAGCACATCGCTGCCACAATCTGATAACCAATTGTCAACATCATTAAACTCTTCACTTAGCACATCACTGCCACAATCTGATAACCAATTGTCAACATCATTAAACTCTTCACTTAGCACATCGCTGCCACAATCTGATAACCAATTGTCAACATCATTAAACTCTTCACTTAGCACATCGCTGCCACAATCTGATAACCAATTGTCAACATCATTCAAACTCTTCACTTAGCACATCGCTGCCACAATCTGATAACCAATTGTCAACATCATTCAACTCTTCACTTAGCACATCGCTGCCACAATCTGATAACCAATTGTCAACATCATTAAACTCTTCACTTAGCACATCGCTGCCACAATCTGATAACCAATTGTCAACATCATTAAACTCTTCACTTAGCACATCGCTGCCACAATCTGATAACCAATTGTCAACATCATTCAACTCTTCACTTAGCAACATCGCTGCCACAATCTGATAACCAATTGTCAACATCATTCAACTCTTCACTTAGCACATCGCTGCCACAATCTGATAACCAATTGTCAACATCATTAAACTCTTCACTGAGCACATCGCTGCCACAATCTGATAACCAATTGTCAACATCATTAAACTCTTCACTTAGCACATCGCTGCCACAATCTGATAACCAATTGTCAACATCATTAAACTCTTCACTTAGCACATCGCTGCCACAATCTGATAACCAATTATCAACATCGTAAGCAATATCTTCCTTGGAAAAGAGATCCTCAAAATGACATAACCATTCCGTTTGCGATATATTTACTATGGGGGTAGAACGACTTTGCAGAGAACGTATATTTTTCCAAAATAGTTTCGGGCTGTTTAGGGAGTTATTAAGTCGCTCAAGTCTTGACGATAGGATATCATATTTGAACTTTCTGCAAGAAGATTTATAAATGTTTCTACGTCTGCAGTAACCTTTACGATTATATTCACTGCGACATCGTCTAAATTTTCTTAGGGCTTTCCTGCTTTCTGTCCTCGCTTGTCTACAAGCTTTATTCAATTTCGGTTTACTAGTTCCAGGATCAAAATGTTTCATTTGTCTTTTCATACTTGAAGCTGAATCAAGAAGACAATGTACAAAATCTGCAATGCCCTCTTCATGCAGCATCTGTCTCAATGATGCAGTAAATAAGTCTATCTTCGATTCATCCCAGACAAATCTGAAGTCAGCAATCTACAGTATGCTTAGCATGACTGCTTAAAGGAAATCTGCAAGATAACTCAAGGGGGAAATGGTCAGAGTCTAACCGATCACCAACATTTAGCATTTCTACAAACTCAAAAAGACTAACAGATGCAAGAAAGTAATCAACAACACTAGAACCCCTTTCTCCTACATAAGTAAACTCGACGCCTTTGTCACCTTCAACTCTCCCGTTCAATGTATACAGACGACAAACATAACACAAATCAAATAAAATGCGTCCAAATCTATTAATAGTAGAGTCATGTGACGCCCGCTGCTCGACAGGGGCATTGTCTTCTTCAATATATACATCATCATTACCAAAGTCTACACTTTGCTCAAGGATTGGATTATTTTCATTAGCTGTGCGAGCATTAAAATCCCCACGAAGTAATACATGTGATGACGTGAAATCAGTCCAATGATCCAATATAAAAGTCTCAAGTTTATCAATAAGGCAACCAGAATTATTATTTCTGTTGTAAAATGTAGAGCCTACAGGCGGAACATACATACACAACAACATGAAATCAGTAATTAAACTAAATGTAGCTTTGGGAAATTTTCAACATATCAAATTGTCTATCTGTGTGTTAAGTTGAAAGCACTTGTTCACAATTTCTTGTCTAACACAAACACACACACCACCAGAACATCTACCTGATGAAGATAGTTTCACTGCTGGGGCAAAGTATGTCTGATATACAGGTAGCCAGTACAAGTTCGCAAAATCAGTGATAAATGTCTCCGTTAAACACACAATATCAAATGACTTGAGATAAGCTATACAGTCAAGGTCATCAAACCTTTTACACAAGCCACTAATGTTCCATGATAATATTGACAGTTTATTGTTACCGGTGCGCGAGTAGTTTCCATCCTGTGAGAGAGGATCCTGGGCCTGGCTGCACTGCTATCTCCTGTTATGAATGTCACTTCGCTTCGTTTGTCGACTGGTTTTCTCTGATCTTCCCGTGTCATGGGGTTGCGCATCATTACGTGGTTTAGTCATCAGCTTACCATTTTTAAAGTAACCGATCAATCCCTGGGCCCTAACATCCTTAAGTTGTTGGCGTTGTCTGGCGGTTAA
Source organism: Haliotis rubra (assembly GCF_003918875.1). NCBI lineage: Eukaryota > Metazoa > Mollusca > Gastropoda > Lepetellida > Haliotidae > Haliotis > Haliotis rubra. The sequence continues at coordinate 37,429 of NW_025767113.1, read as the reverse complement.
ATCATTGGACACGCCATAACCGTTACTCTTGAGTGTTGCTCGTGATTTCAGAACCTCGATCTTGTCATCAGAGAGGCGTAGTTTAGCGAGGACCGGTCTCGGTTTAGAGATGTCAACACGTTGGGGGCCGAGTCGATGTGATCGTATGACGTCATCAGCAATCCAGGTCTTAGACTTTACACTATTGTTCAAAATGTTAAGTACTTTGAACTTACAATCGTTGTGCAACTCCCCTGTATCCTCTGCAACGTTGTATATAATAATGTTGTCACGTCTGCTGATGGCTTCTAGTTTGTCGATCTCTCTGTCGAACTGTGATATTTTCTCCTCTACGTTTTCCATCTGGACGCAGATCAAGGAGACGTCCTCGTACATTATGTCCTGATTGTGACGCACATTTTCCAGATCACTATGGAGGTTTGACAGCTTCGTTTCGAGATCTGTAAACCTGGTGCTTAAATCGACATATACATGGAACTGTTGGCTTGAACCATTTAGACAGACGTGTTCATGGGGTAGATCTACATATGCATGGTACTGTTGGCTTGAACCATCTAGACAGACGTGTTCATTGGGTAGATCTACATATACATGGAACTGTTGGCTTGAACCATCTAGACAGACGTGTTCATGGGGTAGATCTACATATACATGGAACTGTTGGCTTGAACCATCTAGACAGACGTGTTCATGGGGTAGATCTACATATGCATGGTACTGTTGGCTTGAACCATCTAGACAGACGTGTTCATTGGGGCATGGTACTGTTGGCTAACATCTAGACAGACGTGTTCATGGGTAGATCTACATATACATGGAACTGTTGGCTTGAACCATCTAGACAGACGTGTTCATGGGGTAGATCTACATATGCATGGTACTGTTGGCTTGAACCATCTAGACAGACGTGTTCATTGGGTAGATCTACATATACATGGAACTGTTGGCTTGAACCATCTAGACAGACGTGTTCATTGGGTAGATCTACATATGCATGGTACTGTTGGCTTGAACCATCCAGACAGACGTGTTCATTGGGTAGATCTACATATACATGGAACTGTTGGCTTGAACCATCTAGACAGACGTGTTCATTGGGTAGATCTACATATGCATGGTACTGTTGGCTTGAACCATCCAGACGGACGTGTTCATGGGTTGTAGATCTATCCAGACAGACGTGTTCATGGGTAATCTACATATACATGGAACTGTTGAACCATCTAGACAGACGTGTTCATGGGGTAGATCTACATATGCATGGTACTGTTGGCTTGAACCATCCAGACAGACGTGTTCATTGGGTAGATCTACATATGCATGGTACTGTTGGCTTGAACCATCTAGACGGACGTGTTCATTGGGTAGATCTACATATACATGGAACTGTTGGCTTGAACCATCCAGACGGACGTGTTCATTGGGTAGATCTACATATACATGGAACTGTTGGCTTGAACTTGAACCATCTAGACAGACGTGTTCATGGGGTAGATCTACATATACATGGTACTGTTGGCTTGAACCATCCAGACAGACGTGTTCATTGGGTAGATCTACATTTGCATGGTACTGTTGGCTTGAACCATCTAGACGGACGTGTTCATGGGGTAGATCTACATATACATGGAACTGTTGGCTTGAACCATCTAGACAGACGTGTTCATTGGGTAGATCTACATATACATGGTACTGTTGGCTTGAACCATCCAGACGGACGTGTTCATTGGGTAGATCTACATATACATGGAACTGTTGGCTTGAACCATCGAGACTGACGTGTTCATGGGGTAGATCTACATATACATGGAACTGTTGGCTTGAACCATCCAGACGGACGTGTTCATTGGGTAGATCTACATATACATGGAACTGTTGGCTTGAACCATCTAGACAGACGTGTTCATGGGGTAGATCTACATATGCATGGAACTGTTGGCTTGAACCATCTAGACAGACGTGTTCATGGGGTAGATCTACATATGCATGGTACTGTTGGCTTGAACCATCTAGACGGACGTGTTCATGGGGTAGATCTACATATACATGGAACTGTTGGCTTGAACCATCTAGACAGACGTGTTCATGGGGTAGATCTACATATACATGGTACTGTTGGCTTGAACCATCTAGACAGACGTGTTCATTGGGTAGATCTACATATGCATGGTACTGTTGGCTTGAACCATCTAGACAGACGTGTTCATTGGGTAGATCTACATATACATGAAACTGTTGGCTTGAACCATTTAGACAGACGTGTTCATTGGGTAGATCTACATATGCATGGAACTGTTGGCTTGAACCATTTAGACAGACGTGTTCATTGGGTAGATCTACATATACATGGAACTGTTTGCTTGAACCATCTAGACAGACGTGTTCATGGGGTAGATCTACATAGATCTGCTCTTTCATACGAGTACATTTCAATTTGTACACACACCCTCATAGGGCTTCCTTTACCACCGGCTTTTAATAAAGATTTTGGGGTTTTTCCGAAGTGGTGTCAATGTTGGCAGTTTTCTTTTGAAGTCTTCTGATGTGATGACTGGTTGATCCAACACAGGGGATGTTTATGCCAGAAGTGGTGTCAATGTTGGCGGTTTTCATGTGAAGTCAACTGATGTGATGACTGTTTGATCCAACAAAGGGGATGTTTATGCCAGAAGTGGTGTCAATGTTGGCGGTTTTCATGTGAAGTCAACTGATGTGATGACTGTTTGATCCAACAAAGGGGATGTTTATGCCAGAAGTGGTGTCAAGGTTGGCGGTTTTCTTTTGAAGTCTTCTGATGTGATGGCTGGTGGATCCAACATAGGGGATGTTTATGCGGACTGGGGATGGATCGTTGGAGGTTGATCTCGTTGTTCTAATGTTGATCTCGTTGTTCTAAGGTTGTCTTGATGCTGGTTTCTACAAGGTGTCTCGGGTACTGGCGGTGATAAGGGTTGATTTGAGGTGGCCTAATACTTGTTGAAGATTGGAGGAAATGCAGATGTTTTCGACACGTCTTACCAGCGTTTAAACGATGGCTCTCTTGATCTGGGGATGGTGACTGGAGTGGATCGATATATTTGTCAGTAGGAGTTGGCTTACGGAAAACAGAAGTGATGAGCTGGTTATCGGAGTTCTGGATGGTGATGTCTAGGAAAGGGGGTTGATGTCATTTCTCAGTCTACATAGTAAAGTGGATACGGTGGTGTTGTTTGCTCAAACGGTCGAGCAGGACGGACGGTCGAGGAGGTTGTGATTCTTGCTCAGGATAGTGAATGTGTCATGCACCTTCCGGTACCAGCATAAGGGTTGGATTGGGCAGGCGGAGAAAGCGCTTTCTTCAAAGTTTGTAGATCTCCGTTATCAGAGGAGACAGAAGAGAGGTCATGGGTAAGCCATGTATCTGCTGGTATGTTTGGTTCCGCCAACTGAAGTCTCAAAACAACTGTGTGGAAGACTAATGATACTGTCAACAGATAATTTTGTGTCTATGTAATTGATCCAAGTTTCTAACCTGGTGGGCAGTATGTCCAGGACTTCCTCCAGTGGAAGGTTTGTAAAAGGGTCTATCACCTCTTAACTGAACATGGTGCCGTCAGTGTCAATGTTCTAAAGTTTGTCTACAAATAAGGAAGTGTCACTAAATAAGGAGAGTCCTTCTTTGTCTAATGGTCCTAACAATCTGAACAAGTACTAGGCAGTATCATATCAAGCAAAACCATGAGAACACACTAGTATCATACACTTTACAGGACATTTGTGGATTCTGATGGCGGCACGCCCGTAGTTGCTGAGAGTTTATGAGGTTCAGTTTGTTGTACATGACATCGTTGATGTCGTTGTTGCTTCGGAGGGTCTTGAGGTGTTTTCGCATAAGTTTGGCCGTACGATCTGTGTCAAGGATGTTATAGGTACTGCTATCGCCGAGGGTGTTGTTCACTAGGCTGGATCTCTTGACTTGATGCGTGTAGATACTGATGGATCTCTTGACTTGATAGGTGTAGAAACCGGTTGATCTCAGGTCTTGATACGTGTTGATACTGATGGATCTCTTGACTTGATGCGTGTAGAAACCGGATGATCTCTTGTCTGGATACGTGTAGATACTGGTGGATATTTTGACTTGATACGTAGCGACACTAGTTGATTTCTTGATTTGATAGATGTAGATACTGGTGGATCTCTTGACTTTGAACGTGTAGATACCGGTGGATCTCTGGATATGATCCCTGTAGATATAGTGGTGGATCTCTTAAATGGATACGTGCAGAAACCGGTGGATCTCTTGAATTGATACGTGTAGATACCGATGGATCTCTTGACTTGATACGTGTAGATACCGGTGGATCTCTTGACCTGATATGTGTAGATACTGTGGATCTCTAGACTTGATACGTGTAGATATTGATGATCTCTTGACTTGATACGTGTAGATACTGGTGGATCTCTAGACTTGATCCGTGTAGATACTGGTGGATCTTTTGACTGGATACGTGTAGATACTGATGGATCTCTTGACTTGATCCGTGTAGATACTGGTGGATCTCTTGACTGGACACATGTAGATACTGGTGGATCTCTTGACTTGATACGTGAAGATTCAGGTGAATCTCTTGAATTTATACGTGTAGATACTAGTGGATCTCTAGACTTGATCCGTGTAGATACTGGTGGATCTCTTGACTTGATACGTGTAGATACCGGTGGATCTCTTGACTTGATACGTGTAGATACTTGTGGATCTCTTGAATTGATACGTGTAGATACCGATTGATCTCTTGACTGGATACGTGTAGATACCGATGGATCTCTTGACTTGATACGTGTAGATACTGGTGGATCTCTTGAATTGATACGTGTAGATACCGATTGATCTCTTGACTGGACACGTGTAGATACTGTTGGATCTCTTGAATTGATACGTGTAGATACTGGTGGATCTCTTGAATTGATACGTGTAGATACCGATTGATCTCTTGACTGGATCCGTGTAGATACCGATGGAACTCTTGACTTGATACGTGTAGATACTGGTGGATCTCTTGTGATATGTGTAGATACAGGTGGATCTCTTGACTTGATACGTGTAAATACTGATGAATCTCTTGACTTGATACGTGTAGATACCGGTGGATCTCTTGACTTGATACGTGTAGATACAGGTGGATCTCTCGACTTGATCCGTGTAGATACCGATGGATCTCTTGACTTGATACGTGTAGATACTGATGGATCTCTTGACTTGATACGTGTAGATACAAATGGATCTCTTGACTTGATACGTGTAGATACTTATGGATCTCTTGACTTGATCCGTGTAGATACTGGTGGATCTCTTGACTTGATACGTTTAGATACTGATGGATCTCTTGACTTGATCCGTGTAGATACTGATGGATCTCTTGACTTGATCCGTGTAGATACCGGTGGATCTCTTGATTTTATCCGTGTAGATACTGATGGATCTCCTGACTTGATACGTGTAGATACCAATGGAAATGTTGACAGCTTCTTCTTGGTAAAGGATTAACGTATAGCCTGAAGTGGACATGATTGATCCTCAAGCACGTGTCCATGTGGGACACGATCGCCTGTGACGCTCCTGCCTCTGACACGCCGTTTGTGATACCCAGTCTGTGACGCTCCCGTCTGTGACGCTCCCGTCTGTGAGGCTCCCGTCTGTGACACTCCCGTCCGTGACATCCCCGTCTGTGACATCCCCGTCTGTGACACCCCCGTCTGTGAGGCTCCCGTCTGTGATCCCCCCAACTGCGACTCTCCCGCCTGCTACTCTTGTCTGTGACATGCCCGTCTGTCATACCCCCGTCTGTGACATCCCCGTCTGTGATACCCCCGTCTGTGACATCCCCGTCTGTGATACCCCCGTCTGTGACATCCCCGTCTGTGACACCCCCGTCTGTGATATCCCCGTCTACGACACTCCCGCCTGTGATATCCCCGTCTGTAACATCCCCGTCTTTGACACCCCAGTCTGCGACATCCCCGTCTGTGACGCTCCCGTCTGTGACGCTCCCGTCTGTGACGCTCCTGTCTGTGACACCCCCGTCTGCGACATCCCCATCTGTGACACCCTCGTCTGTGAGGCTCCCGTCTGTGATATTCCCGTCGGCGACACCTCATCTGTGATCCCCCCAACTGTGACTCTCCCGTCTGCTACTCTTGTCTGTGACACGCCCATCTGTGATACTCCCGTCTGTGACACCCCCATCTGTGACACCCACAATTGTGACTCTCCTGTCTGTGACACGCACATCTGAAACCCTCCCGTCCTCGACACCCCCCTCTGTGACACTCCCGTCCGACACCCCCATCTCCGACACTCCATTTGTTACACCCTCACCTGCGACACCCCAATCTGTGACACCCCCAACTGTGACTCTCCCATCTGCTACTCTCCTATCTGTGACACCTCCGTCTGTGACACCCCCGACTGTGGCACCCACATCTGTGATACCCTTATGTGCGACGATCTCATCTGGGATACCCCCCATTTGTGACTCCCCCACCCCATCTGTGACCCCCATCTGTGATACCCTGACACCCCGTTTTGACACCCCCGTTTTGACACCACCGTATGCAACAAACGTGCAAAATGGTCCCTGTGATGACGAGTAATACAACCACGTTTTCAGGGACCGATATACTTTCCTCCTGGGCTTAGTTCTTTGAGACATTCCCATTTTTACGGTGCAAACATATGTGCCGAGGGTATCAACAGTTTTATTGCCTGAAATTCACCATAATTACATCATTGGACAGGGTACATCATATTCAGTTGACATAACGCAAGGTGTGTGTGTGTGTGTGGGGGTGTGTGTGTGTGGTGTGGGTGGGGGTGGTGGGTTATGTTCTCAGTGATGGTTGGCTACGTCAGAGTGGGGTAAGAGTTAGTGGGTTATGTTCTCAGTGATGATTGGCTACGTCAGAGTGGGGTAAGGGTTAGTGGGTTATGTTCGCAGTGATGGTTGGCTACGTCAGAGTGGGGTAAGAGTTAGTGGGTTATGTTCTCAGTGATGATTGGCTACGTCAGAGTGGGGTAAGGGTTAGTGGGTTATGTTCTCAGTGATGGTTGGCTACGTCAGAGTGGGGTAAGGGTTAGTGGGTTATGTTCTCAGTGATGATTGGCTACGTCAGAGCGGGGTAAGGGTTAGTGGGTTATGTTCTCAGTGATGGTTGGCTACGTCAGAGTGGGGTAAGGGTTAGTGGGTTATGTTCTCAGTGATGGTTGGCTACGTCAGAGTGGGGTAAGGGTTTGTGGGCTATGTTCGCAGTGATGATTGGCTACGTCAGAGTGGGGTAAGGGTTAGTGGGTTATGTTCGCAGTGATTGTTGGCTACGTCAGAGTGGGGTAAGAGGTAGTGGGTTATGTTCTCAGTGATGGTTGGCTACGTCAGAGTGGGGTAAGGGTTAGTTGGTAATGTTCGCAGTGATGATTGGCTACGTCAGAATTGTGTAAGAGATATTGGGCTATGTTCGCAGTGATGATTGGCTACGTCAGAGTGGTGTAAGAGATATTGGGCTATGTTCTCAGTGATGGTTACGTCAGACGGGTTAGAATGGTTATGTTCTCAGTGATGATATCAGAGTGGGGTAAGGGTTAGTGGGTTACGTTCTCAGTGATGATTGGCTACGTCAGAATTGTGTAAGAGAAGATGTCTGCAGTGATGATTGGCTACGTCAGAGTGTGCGAGATATTGGGCTATGTGTGATGATTGGCTACGTCAGAGTGGTGAAGGGTTAGTGGGTAGAGATATGTGGGCTATGTTCTCAGTGATGGTTGGCTACGTCAGAATTGTTGGAGATATTGGGCTATGTTCGCAGTGATGATTGGCTACGTCAGAGTGTGTAAGAGATATTGGGCTATGAGATATTGGGCTATGTTCTCAGTGATGGTTGGCTACGTCAGAGTGGGGTAAGAGATATTGGGCTATGTTCGCAGTGATGATTGGCAACGTCAGAGTGGGGTAAGAGATATTGGGCTATGTTCGCAGTGATGATTGGCAACGTCAGAGTGGGGTAAGAGTTAGTGGGTTATGTTCTCAGTGATGGTTGGCTACGCCAGAGTGGGGTAAGAGTTAGTGGGTTATGTTCTCAGTGATGGTTGGCTGTGTAGGTAAAGTGGGTAATGCTTTGTGATGATTGGCTCTCTCGGACCGGACAGGGAATTAGGGGATGTTTGTTGGCTACCACAGAGAATGGTATTCACTTGTTTTCCCTGTTGGGATGTCTCTGGACCACCTAGTATTAATCACAGCAAGTCTGTCACAGAATTGACTGCGTATTGTCCGTATGTTCCACTTTAATTTCAACGTTGCTCTCCGACCTCTTCCAGCATGGGCAGAATATGGGCCGGCACTCTTGCCGGAACCTGGCGTTGCAGAAACTGTAGATAACCGGGTTGGCGGCGTTGCTCAACAGGTAGGAGCGCACAAAGATGTTGAACAGTATAATCTCAGTGGTGTCAGTTAGATTCGCAAGGAACATTTCACGTTTTGCTCCACGAATCAAGGCAGTGATGAAGAAAGGCAGGAAACTGAGCATGAAGATGACCGTGATGATGAACAGCATGAGGGTAGACTTGGCCGGCTTGTAGGCTGTCTTCTTGTTGTGGAGATCCTTCAGAAGGGCTTGGGCCAGCTTTACGGCGTGTTGGTTGGCCCGTGGGGAGGGAGGCCTTAACTGAGAGTCACTTCCAACTGCAAGTGAGTTATTGTCTAGCACATTTGCTTCAATGTGTTCTGGGTTGTCCACATACCCTGATATCCGCCTATGGACAGGACTGCTTCGGATACGTTCTTCCTGTCGGCCCCTTAGTAGCTTTATCTCCATTGCAACTTTCACATAAAGGGAGATAATTGCTGCTGCAATAGCAAGAAAACTGATGAAAAATACGGAATAGAATATGACTGGGTACCAGGTGTTTTCGTAGTCGTCTTCTATAAGGCAGGTTGTGCCGTTCTGTGTGCCGCCGATACTCAAAGTTTTATTTCCGTAGATAAGCAGTGACGGCCATGACATGCCCAGTGACAGGATGACGGCCAGCATACACATTCTCCTCGCTCTCACTTTGGTAAAACAGACTTTCAAAGGTCTGCACACCTTACAGTATCTGTCTACAGCTATAGCTAATAATATCAATGATGTAGAACCATTTAGTGTGTAGGTTAAAAACCGCGACACCTTGCACCAAACGGGGGCATTAAATGACACAATCTTGAACATTACAGCCATCTCTGTCGGTGCGCAGATCAAGCAGTTGGCAAGGTCAAGGACTGCTAGGACCAACATGAATTGTTTCGTGACTGTCAGACGCAGCCTGTAACCGTAGACGTAGCAGACAACGATGTTCCCAACCGTCCCTGTCACAATGATCAGCCCGACGTACAACAATGCCGGCCAGAGCGCCAGGTTCCTCTCCTCATCGGTAGATGGAACGCCCTGCGCCATGTTGAAATCTTCGCCCTGCTGGTAGCCATATGTCTGTCTTGTTGTGTTCATTGGCGGCAACAGTTACCACGATACGATTCTGTAAATATCAGTACAATTCACTGGTTAGTAAACTTAAAAGTACATAACATACATTTTCTCTAACTGGCAGTTAAGAATTGAAAACAAACATATGCTCATAGTAAACGTCACGACCATTCACAGATCTGGCAATGAGTACGGGATTAACAATCCATTACAATGTAGTTTAGTTGTAGCGGATAAGTAGATAAGTGAACTGGTCTCTGCGCTAATGGGACATGTTTCGGTTTGGCAAAACGTGTAATGGTTTCGCTGACCTCATGTGTACTGGTCAATTGGATTTGGCTGATGACATCTGGTGTGTGCTTGAGTCGGTGTGTTTGCAAGTAATACGTAAATTGCTTCATAGTGTAGAACTATGGGCAAACTATAGACAAACCCCTGTTTTAGTGAAGAGATATGTATAAACGGTAGACAAGCTACCTTCGCAATGTAGAGCTATGTATACACTGTAGACAAGTCACTGTGTCAGTGTGGAACGATGCATAAACCGTAGCCAAGCCCAGCTTTACTGACATCCCTCCCAACTCTACTAACATCCCTCCCAACTCTACTGACACCCCTCCCAACTCTACTGACAACTCTCCCAACTCTTACTGACAACTCTCCCAACTCTACTGACAACTCTCCCAACTCTACTGACAACTCTTCCAACTCTACTGACAACTCTCCCAACTCTACTGACGACTCTCCCAACTCTACTGACAACTCTCCCAACTCTACTGACAACTCTCCCAACTCTACTGACAACTCTCCCAACTCTACTGACAACTCTCCCAAGCTCTACTGACAACTCTCCCAGCTCTCTCTCCCAGCTCTACTGACAAGCTCTCTGACCAACTCTACTGACAACTCTCCCAGCTCTACTGACAACTCTCCCAGCTCTTCTGACAACTCTCCCAGCTCTACTGACAACTCTCCCAGCTCTACTGACAACTCTCCCAACTCTACTGACAACTCTCCCAGCTCTACTGACAACTCTCCCAACTCTACTGACAACTCTCCCAGCTCTACTGACAACCTCTCCAACTCTACTGACAACTCTCCCAGCTCTACTGACAACTCTCCCAACTCTACTGACAACTCTCCCAGCTCTACTGACAACTCTCCCAGCTCTACTGACAACTCTCCCAGCTCTACTGACAACTCTCCCAACTCTACTGACAACTCTCCCAGCTCTACTGACAACTCTCCCAACTCTACTGACAACTCTCCCAACTCTACTGACAACTCTCCCAACTCTACTGACAACTCTCCCAACTCTACTGACAACTCTCCCAGCTCTACTGACAACTCTCCCAGCTCTACTGACAACTCTCCCAACTCTACTGACAACTCTCCCAGCTCTTCTGACAACTCTCCCAGCTCTACTGACAACTCTCCCAGCTCTACTGACAACTCTCCCAACTCTACTGACAACTCTCCCAACTCTACTGACAACTCTCCCAACTCTACTGACAACTCTCCCAGCTCTACTGACTACTGACAACATCTCTCCCAGCTCTACTGACAACTCTCCCAGCTCCCATTTCTGACAACTCTCCCAGCTCTGCTGACAACTCTCCCAACTCTGCTGACATCTCTCTCCCAACTCTACTGACAACTCTCCCAGCTCTACTGACAACTCTCCCAGCTCTGCGACTGACAACTCTCCCAGCTCTACTGACAACCTCCCTCCCAGCTCTACTGACAACTCTCCCAGCTCTACTGACAACTCCCTCCCAACTCTCCCAGCTGACAACTCTCCCAGCTCTACTGACAACTCTCCCAGCTCTCTACTGACAACCTCTCCCAGCTCTACTGACACCTCTCCCAGCTCTACTGACAACTCTCCCAGCTCTACTGACAACTCTCCCAACTCTACTGACAACTCTCCCAACTCTACTGACAACTCTCCCAGCGCTCTACTGACAACTCTCCCAACTCTACTGACCCAGCTCCTCCCACTCTGACAGCTCTCCCAACTCTCTACTGACAACTCTCCCAGCTCTACTGACAACTCTCCCCCAGCTCTACTGACAACTCTCCCAGCTCTACTGACAACTCTCCCAGCTCTACTGACAACCTCCCAGCCTCTACTGACAACTCTCCCAACTCTACTGACAACTCTCCCAGCCCTCTCTACTCGACAACTCTCCCAGCTCTACTGACAACTCTCCCAACTCTACTGACAACTCTCCCAACTCTACTGACAACTCTCCCAACTCTACTGACAACTCTCCCAGCTCTACTGACAACTCTCCCAGCTCTACTGACAACTCTCCCAGCTCTACTGACAACTCTCCCAAGCTCTACTGACAACTCTCCCCAGCTCTCCTGACAACTCCCAGCTCTCTACTGACAACTCTCCCAGCTCTACTGACAACCTCTCCCAACTTCTACTGACAACTCTCCCAACTCTACTGACAACTCCCAGCAACTTCTACTGACAACTCTCCCAGCTCTACTGACAACTCTCCCAGCTCTACTGACAACTTCTCCCAACCCTACTGACAACCTCTCCCAGCTCTACTGACAACTCTCCCAGCTCTACTGACAACTCTCCCAGCTCTTGACAACAACTCTCCCAGCTCTACTGACAACTCTCCCAACTTCTACTGACTGCTCCCAACTCTACTGACAACTCCCCAACTCTACTGACAACTCTCCCAGCTCTACTGACAACCTCCCAGCCCCTACTGACAACTCTCCCAGCCTCACTGACAACCTCCCAGCTCTCTGACAACTCTCCCAGCTCTACTGACAACTCTCCCAACTCTGCTGACAACTCTCCCAACTCTACTGACAACTCTCCCAACTCTCTACTGACAACTCCCAGCCCCCACTCGGACAACTCTCCCAGCTCTACTGACAACCTCCCAAGCTCTACTGACAACTCTCCCAACTCTACTGACAACTCTCCCAGCTCTACTGACAACTCTCCCAGCTCTACTGACAACCTCCCAGCTCTACTGACAACCTCCCAACTTTACTGACAACTCCCAGCTCTACTGACAACTCTCCCAGCTCTGACGACAACCTCCCAGCTCTTTACCGACAACCTCCCAACTCTACTGACAACTCTCCCCAGCTCTTCTGACAACCCTCCCAGCCTACTGACAACTCTCCCAGCCTCTGCTGACAGCTCTGACAACTCCCAACTCTCCCGGCTCCAGCTGACCTCGACAACCTCCCCACCTCTACTGACAACCTCCCAGCTCTACTGACAACCTCCCAACTCTCCCGACAACCTCCCCAACTCCCCCAGCTCTGACAACCTCCCAGCCCTACTGACAACCTCCCCAGCCCTACTGACAACCTCCCAACTCTGCACTGACACCTCTCCCAACTCTACTGACAACTCTCCCAGCTCCCCACTGACAACCTCCCCAACTCCCCACTGACAACCTCCCAACTCTACTGACAACCTCCCCAACTCTTACAACTGACAACCTCTCCCAACTCTCTACTGACAACTCTCCCAGCCTCTACTGACAACTCTCCCAACTCTACTGACAACTCTCCCAACTCTACTGACAACCTCCCCAGCTCTACCGACAACCTCCCCAGCTCTACTGACACTGACAACTCTCCCAACTCCACTGACAACTTCCCCAACCTCTACCGACAACCCCCACTCTGCTGACAACTCTCCCAGCCTCTACTGACAACCCTCCCAACTCTGACAACTCTCCCTGACTCTCTCTACTGATTCTCCCAACTCTCTACCGACCAGCTCTCCCAACTCTACCGACAACCTCCCCAACTCCCATCTGACAACTCTCCCCTCTACTGACAACTCCCCAGCTGACAACTCTCCCAGCTCTACTGACAACCCTCCCCAAGCTCTCCCACTGACAACCTTCCAACCTCTACTGACAAGTCTCCCAACTCTACTGACAACTCTCCCAACTTCTGATAACTCCCAGCTCTCCCCCAGCTCTGCTGACAACTCTCTCCCAGCTCTTACTGACAACTCTCCCCAACTCTCCAACTTCTACTTCGACAACTCTCCCAGCTCTTCTGACAACTCTCCCAGCCTCTACTGACAACTCCCAGCTCTGACTCTGACTGAACCTCTCCCAGCTCTACTGACAACTCTCCCAACTCCCTACTGACAACTCTCCCAGCTCTACTGACAACTCTCCCAGCTCTACTGACAACCTCCCAGCTCTACCGACAACTCTCCCAACTCTACTGACATCCTCCCCCAGCTCTACTGACAACCTCCCAAGCTCTACTGACAACTCTCCCCAGCTCTACTGACAACCTCCCCAACTCTACTGACAACTCTCCCAGCTCTCACTGACAACCTCCCAGCTCTACTGACAGCTCTCCCAACTCTGCTGACCAACCTCCCCACCTCTACCGACAACCTCTCCCAGCTCTACTGACAACCTCCCCAACTCTACTGACAACTCTCCCAGCTCTACTGACAACCTCTCCAAAGCTCTACTGACAACTCTCCCAGCTCTACTGACAACTCTCCCAACCTCTACTGACAACTCCCAGCTCTACTGACAACCTCCCCAGCTCTACTGACAACCTCTCCCAGCCCTACTGACAGCTCTCCCAACTCTACTGACAATCCTCCCAGCTCTACAACTCTGCCCAACTCCCACAACCTCTCCCAACTCTACTGACAACTCTCCCAACCCCCACCTGACAACCTCCCAACTCCCCACAACTGACAACCTCCCCAAGCTTCCCACCTGACAACCTCCCCACCCCCTACCGACAACCTCCCAGCCTCTACTCACAACCTCCCAACCCTCTACTGACAACCTCCCAACTCCCACTGACAACTCCTCCCCAGCCTCCCTACTGACAAACCGCTGTCCCAGCCCTACCTGACAACCTCCTCCCAACCCTACTGACAACCCCTCCCAACCCCACTACCGACAACTCCTCCCCAACCCCTACCGACATCTCTCCCCACCACCTCGACAACCTCCCAACCTCCACCGACAACCCTCCCAGCCCCACTGACAACCTCCCAACCTACTGACAACCTCCCAACTCCTACCAGGAACTACCCCGACCCCTACCAACCTCCCAACCCCACCGACAACCTCCCAGCTCCCCCTACTGACAACTCTCCCAGCCTCTACTGACGGACAACCTCCCAACCCCCACTGACAACCTCCCAACCCCACTGATCAACCTCTCCTCGATACCCCCTCTACCGACAACCTCCCAACCGACAACCTCCACCTCCACTGACAACCTCCCAGTTCCCACCGACAACCTCCCAACCCTTACCGACAACCTCCCCAACCCTACCGACAACCTCCCAGCCCCACTGACAACCTCCCCAGCCCCTTTACCGACAACCTCCCCACCGACAACCTCCCCAACCCCCCACTGACCTCCCCAGCTTCTACCGACAACCTCCCCACGCTTCCAACCCCTCCCAGCCTGACCCCTCCCAATCCCCACCCCGACAACCTCCCAACCCCACCGACAACCTCCTCAACCCCAACTGACAACCTCAACCCCTCCAGCCTCCTGACAACCTCCCCAGCCCTACTGACAACCTCCCCAACTCCTACCGACAACCTCCCAACCCCACCGACATCCTGCCCCTGACAGCCCTCACCACCAACCTCCTAACTCCCCACCCTACCCATCCAGACACAACCTCCCAGCTCGACTGACAAACCTCCCCTCCCCACTGACCTCCCCAGCCCTCTGACATCACCCCAACCTCTACTCGACACCGTTTGCATGGCGTACTTTGTTGTTTAATGTTTTAGTGCTGTGCACAGCGCACTCCGGGCTGCGTGCGCACTTATATCCCGGTGCACAGATGCGGCCTTGGCGCCGTGCGCACAGTGCATCTGGGGCGCCAAAGTACAGCGCACTATCCACGCGCCAGCACGGCCCCAAGGCCAAAGTGGTCCCAGGCCCAAAGCGCCGCGCATAGCGCACCAGCGCCAGCCCGCACAGCGCATCAGGGCAGCCGCCCACAGCGTGTAATCTGATGCGCCGAACGTCAATCGCCCATCCCGGCGACGCGCATGAACCCGATACCGCGCAATAGCGTCTTCCTCATTCTGCGCATACGCATCTGGAGATCGCGCGCATAGCAGGTTCCACCTATCTTGCGCATTAGCGTGCATCTGGGCGCCGTGCGCATAGCGTCTTCCGTGGCCCTGCGTGCATACAGCGCGCACTGGGCGCCGTGCGTTAGCGCGCCTTCCGGTTCCCAGCGCACAGCGCGCATCTGGATCAGCATAGTGCGTCTTCACTGTGCGCATACGCGCATCTGGAGCGCCGTGCGCACAGCGTCCCCACCCTGGTGCGCACAGCGCATCTGGCGCCGTGCGCATAGCGTCTTCCACCTTGCGCACCGCCGCAATCTGGGCGGCCGTGCCCAATCGCCTTGATCCCGGCGACGTACAGCGCATCTAAATAGCGCGCACAGCGCGCCTTCCTATTCTGCGCACGGCGCATCTGGACGCCGCTCCAGCGCATCTGTCGCGCCGGGTACGCACAGCGCGCCTTTGGCGCCGGCTTGGTATTAGCGGTGACGGCTGTGTATAGTGGCCTTTGGGGTTGTGCGGCATAATCGCCTTCCTTGTCTTGTGCGCATAGTGCATCTAATGCCTGTGCATAGTGTGGTTTTTTTGTCTTTGTGCATGGTGCATTTGCGTTGGTTTCCAGGGAGCAGGCATCAGTGGTTGTTCTTGTATTAGCGGTAATTTGAGGCCAGGTGTGGCTAGTGTCTTTTCCTTGTCTTTGTGTATGCGGCATCTAAGCCAAAATAGCGGCATTTGTCGTGCCTGGCTCCAGACAGCGGTAATTTGAGCGCTGCATAGTGTCTTCCTTGTCTTGTGCATAGTGCATCTGCCAGCCGCGTGCACAGCGCATCTATCGTGACGCGCGCACAGCGGCCCTTGGGGCACGCCACGCATGGGCCGCCGCACAGCGCATCTGGGGCGACGTGCGCAGCGCGGCCTGGGGTGCTGTGTGCATAAAGGCATTTGTCTCACGCTGTGCAAAGCTCCATTTTGGGCATCACGGGCTGCGTGCATCTTGGGGCAACCAGGCATAGTCTTGCATTTGGGGTCCTGCATAGTGCATCTGAGGTGACGTGTGACAGTGTGAACTTGGCATTTTTGCATGAGCATTTGAGGCCACAGGCACAGCCCCATGTATTTAGGGATCCAGCATGAGTGCATTTGAGGCAGTGTGCGGGTAGTGTGTATCTAGGGTGGTGTGTGTGCATAGTGTGGCATTTGGGGTCTCTTTGAAAGACAGTGATTTGGGGCGCCTGTGTGAGCATTTAGGACTTGGTGTTGTAGACATCTAGATTTGGGTTTGACTTTTAGACAGGCATGACAGTGGCATTTGGGCAGGTGTGTGTGTGACTAGGTGTGTGAGCCTCCTGGGTCTCAGCACAGGCTCTGGTGCTGTGTGTATAGTCTTAATTTGGGGTGCTGTGTGCATAGTGTGTGCATGTGGAGGCACGTGCTCCACAGCAAGTGTGACTTGGGGTAGTGTGTGGCATAGTCTAGGATTTGGGGTATCTTTTTTTTTGCATGCAGAGCATTTGATGGCTGTGCACAGCCTGCATTGAGGGACCTGTGCACAGTGCATTTGAGGTGAGTGCATAGTGCACTTAGTGTGAGTAATTTAGTGCTGTGTGCATAGTCTTAGATTTGGGGTGCTGTGTGTATAGTTTAGATTTGGGTGTTGTGTGTGACACAAATGCATGTGGAGGTGATGTGTTTGAAGGTGGCCGGAGGGAGGGGAGAGGGAGGCACTAGGTGTTGTAAAAAATAACTGCATCTGAGATGTCCATATTAGCCTAGGAATTTGGGCATGTCAGACATCCAGACTGAGGCTATGTGCATCTGAGGAGGCATGCACTGAGACGCCCAGCACACTCATCTAGGACCATTAGCACCTGAGGTCCCAGCATAGCATGCATCTGAGGTCCATTAGGCCTAGGATTTGGGCACCAGTCCCAGTATTGATCTGATGTGCAGGCCTTGAGGACATTGTGACTTGACAACCAGCATTGAGGCCAAGGCCATCTGAGGACTTGAGGACCAGGACCTGAGGACCTGGAGACAGGACACAGCAGCACAACTGAAAGTGGAAAGAAGAAATAACTGCACACACTTGTGGAACACACAGGAGACAGGAAGGGACAAGGAAAAATAATGACATTTTAGGAAAGGAATGGATAATGGAGTGAATAAGGACGAGAAGGAAGAATAGAAAGGGGAAAGGAGAATAGAGGTAGGGAAGGAAAAGAAATAGATAATATGGAAGGAGAAGGAGGAATGGATAATATGGAGGAAGAGGACCCACAGGAATGGACACTGCACAGGCACACAATGGCACACGGAGGAATGACACAATGCATAGAATGGACACAGAAGAGGACCCCAGGAGACCAGAAAGACACAGGCACACAAGGAAAGGAAATATGGACAGAGGACCAAAGGAAAGAGGTCAGGAGGGGAGGAAGGACATTAAAAAGAATATGGACAATGGAGGAAGGAAATGGAGAATAGAAAGAAAGGATAATGTAATGGAGGTATTGAAAAATATGGACACAAAATGGCACACCTTTAAAAAGAAAATATGGATAGTGTGTATTGAGGTATTAAGTATATTACGGCGTCGTAATATGATAATGTGTGCATTGAGGCATTGGGTACATTAACGTTTTGTGGTTTCTGTGTTAAGATAATGTGCATTGAGTATTATGATATGATAGGTGTGTATGAGGTACCGGTATATTAAGGGTATTATTAACCTTGTGTGTGGGTTTTATTGTGTATTATGATAACCTTGTGTGTGTTTTCTGTATTGATAATGTGTGTATTGAGGTATTGGGTACATTAACCTTTTGTGTATTATGATAATATGTGTATTGGGTTTTAAGGTGTTTTCTGTATTATGTGTATTATGATAATAAATGTGTGTATTGAGGTATATAGGTGGCGTAGGCATTAACCTTTTGTGTGGAGTTTTCTGTATGGGTTTTGTGATATGATAATGTGTGTATTGAGGTATTGGGTACATTAACCTTTTACATGTGTTTTCTGTATTATGGTAATGTGTGTATTGAGGTATAGGGTACAATAAGGTGTTTTGTGTGATAATGTGTGTATATATAGCGTCATAAGACTGTATTATGCGTGTATTGAGGTATTGGGTACGTGTGTATATAGCCATCTGTGCGTTACACCTGCTCCCTGTTGTGTCATTAGTTGACGGCTCCTATCTACAGGAGTCGTGTATTTCCGCTTGTTCACAGCGTCACATTTCCCACAGTTGTTCGTTGCCCACGCTGAAAACGAACCGTTCAGTCAAGGGTCTTTGAGCCATCTACCTTCATGCATGGCGTCACTGACGACCCATGTGACCACAACCACGAAGTTGTGGTCCCAACAGACGCCATTCCTGACACAGGTGTCGGTCTGTATGGGCTTGACCGGCTTTAGTGGTGATACAAACAAACATAAATTTGGTCTCTTCTTTGCGTCGCAGGGCGTATAATGTACATACCACCAGCAATTTCTTACTCTGTTTCAAGACACATAACTACAACTTCTAATCGTACTACTCAGACATGTCGTAGGCATGGACGCCTTAGACAATATAGAACTTGCACATCACATCACCAGCACGTGTCAGTCACTGGATATAAACATTGGTGCATTGTCTAACAATACTTCCCAACGCCGGTTTCATACGTACAATTTCACAGAAATGAAATTTCATAGGTTCATAGGTTCGACAATATCATTATAAGTGAAAAGTGTAATACACAGGTAGAAGGTCACCATGATAGGTGCGCTTGTGCTGGATGCCTTTGTCTTTTGGACAATAAAATAACTTTAAAACAAACAGTGCTCATGCCATTGTTTATGGAAAACGAACAAATTTTAAAAGTACAGGTAAGTGTATGGAACTACCTGTATCACAAGCAAGTGTAAGGGACTACCTGTATCACTGGCAAGTTTTATGGGACTACCTGTATCACAGGCAAGTGTATGGGACTACCTATACCACAGGCAAGGGTATGGGACTACCTATATCACAGGCAAGGGTATGGGACTACCTATATCACAGGCAAGTGTATGGGATTACCTATATCACAGGTAAGTGTATCGGACTGCGTATATCACAGGCAAGTGTATCGGACTACCTATATCACAGGCAAGTGTATGGGACTACCTGTATCACAGGCAAGTGTATCGGACTACCTTTATCACAGGCAAGGGTATGGGACTACCTATATCACAGGCAAGTGTATGGGACTGCGTATATCACAGGCAAGTGTATGGGACTACCTGTATCACAGGCAAGTGTATGGGACTACCTGTATCACAGGCAAGGTTTTTGGGACTACCTATACCACAGGCAAGTGTATCGGACTACCTATATCACAGGCAAGGGTATCGGACTACCTTTATCACAGGCAAGGGTATGAGACTACCTATATCACAGACAAGGGTATGGGACTACCTATATCACAGGCAAGTGTATGGGATTACCTATATCACAGGTAAGTGTATCGGACTGCGTATATCACAGGCAAGTGTATCGGACTACCTATATCACAGGCAAGGGTATGGGACTACCTATATCACAGGCAAGGGTATGGGACTACCTATATCACAGGCAAGTGTATCGGACTGCGTATATCAAAGGCAAGTGTATGGGACTACCTATATCACAGGCAAGTGTATGGGACTACCTGTATCACAGGCAAGTTTTTTGGGACTACCTATACCACAGGCAAGTGTATCGGACTACCTATATCACAGGCAAGGGTATCGGACTACCTTTATCACAGGCAAGGGTATGAGACTACCTATATCACAGACAAGGGTATGGGACTACCTATATCACAGGCAAGTGTATCGGACTACCTATATCACAGGCAGGTGTATATATCACAGGCAAGTGTATGGGACTACCTATCACAGGGATTACCCATATCACAGGCAAGTGTATGGGATTACCCATATCACAGGCAAGTGTATGGGACTACCTATATCACAGGCAAGCAGGTATGGGATGGCTACTTATATCACAGGCAAGGGGACTATGGACTACCTATATCACAGGCAAGTGTATGGGACTACCTATACCACAGGCAAGTGTATGGGACTACCTATACCACAGCAAGTGTATGGGACTACGTATATCACAGGCAAGTATATGGGACTACCTATACCACAGGCAAGTGTATAGAACTACGTATACCACAGGCATGTGTATATGACTACGTATAACACAGGCAAGTGTATATGACTACGTATATCACAGGCAAGTGTATAGAACTGACTATATCACATGCAAGTGTATGGGACTACCTATTTCCGTACACAGTCAGCGAGGTGTATGACACTTTCATATTACACATGGCGTGTTGATAGGTACAACCGGGAAGTAAATAGAGTCAGATATCGTAGTCGTTGACCTGCCATTGACGACTGCTGCTACGCATCGCTACATTCATCAAATAATAAACAAGTCATATGATCAAAGTGTTAAGCACGTTCGGGACACAATTGGTTGCTAGGAATAGTAACTGTAACTTAAACTGTAACTGCGATATCGTAAGTCAGGCGAGTGGGTCGGCGAGGTCTGTTAACAATAAGTATCGAGGACGCCTGGCCGCCTTGCCTCACACCATACCCACCCTTACCTTGGAGGTAAGAAGATAATGTCAGCGTACGTACCTCCACTCTCCATTCTAAGCGTTTAGTCCGGACAGCTGTGGCGTAATGACATACTAAAGCCAGGCCTGCAGTTGTACACAATTCCTTCCGACATGAGAAGGATTCACGTGAATCATATCCTGAGCACCGAGCTCACATTCCGAAGCTCACAGTTAACCCTTAACACTTACCCTCCACCTAACACAGACTGCGGAAAGAATGTTGGGTTAACCCTACCGCTGTCAATTACACGTCGTACCGGACTCGATGTTTATTGCTAAACTCATCATCTATACGTAAAAAACAGGATTTGGCCCAGTGTTTTGAACCTAGGCTTGACCTGAAGGTAAGTACTAGGAATGCAGGGTAGTTCAGTGATCATTAGGTAACAGCTACAAACGCAAGGCAAGCCCTAGGAACGGAAGGTAAGAACTAGGAACCTAAAGTAGGTACAAGAAAGGAATGTCAAGTTAGAACTGGAAGCAGAAGGTTAATACCATGAAGGTAAAGTACTTTCTAATGACGGGTTAATACTAAGAAGATTATGCACTCCTTCGGAAGTAAGGTCAACACTATAAAGGCGCTGTACCTTCTAGGGCGTAAAGGCTAATACTATGAAGGTACTGTTCTCTAAAAGGAAGTAAGATCAATATCGTGAAGGCGCGGTACCTTCTAGGAACATAAAGAGTAATACCATGAAGGTAATGTACGTTCCAATGATGTACGGTTACTGCTAAGACGGCTATGCACTCTTCAAGACGTAAGGGTAATACCATGAAGGTGCTGTTCCTATAAGGAAGTAAGGTCAATATCGTGAAGGCGCGGTACCTTCTAATGCTGGGGGTTGGGGTTGTGTGTGTGTGTATGGAGGTGTGTGTGTGTGTGTGTGTGTGTGTGTGTGTGTGTGTGTGTGTGTGTGTGTGTGTGTGTGTGTGTGTGTGTGTGTGTGTGTGTGTGTGTGTGTGTGTGTGCTTTAATGAAGATAAGGTGAGTAGCTTCGAAAGGTAAAAACACAGGGATACAAATATGCCCTAAAGGAGAAAATAAACTTAAAGAGAACGATAGCAATGGAGAAGGAATTAGCTCCCCAAAGATGGGTAGGTTGTTATAATGTTTGGAAGATAACACCGTCTCTAGCATTTCACTCTTTTCGGACAGAAGAAGCCGGTTTCTTATAGAAATCGAATTTGTTTATGTCGGGTGGAATCCAGTTTCCTTCCGAGAAATGTCTGTTTGTTTGTTTGATGTCGCACTCAGCAATATTCCTCAATCGCCCCAAACGACACCCATGGGTTGCTGAAGATCAATTCAAATCCTGGTCTTCACAGTGCTATAGAGAAAGGAAGGAAGCCACTCCCCCTGAAGAAGATGGAAGCCAGTTTGCTGAAAGATGGGAAGTAGTTAGCCCTCAGACGAGCGAAACCATTTGCCAGCGCAGCAACTGATACGCACTATAACGTTAACAAAAGGTGTGTCCCAGCTGCATTGCACAGTTCGGAGACTTATCTTGCTCCAATTTCATTTGGACTCCGCCAACTTTCGGCGCCAATGTAGCAACCATAAATATTAGAGTCACATTATTTGAATCGAACCTGATCCATCGTGTTCATTATCATATTGTGAACCGACTTTCGTTCGACATCAAAATACTTTTGGGTGGACATATGGATGTCACCGTCGATGAACTTGAAAGAATATGTAATGCTGTTCAGTTGTATATTTGTGGCAGTAACAGATTTTGTATATTTTAACATGTTGTAAATTGATTAGAATTCATGTAAATAAATGCTTCAAATTTCATTGCACAGCTTTAGTCATTTTATTTTATCTTGATACTTAGCCTGCCTTAACTAACTATCACCCACAGCCAGTTCACTGAGCATGCTTACCGCATGTTCACCACACAGCACAATAACATAAACCCTTCCCCACCTACGTTCTTTTGTCTTTATAGCCAGCTTGGGCAATCAGCTAAGCTTTACACTTTTACACATTACAAGGTTTGTGGTCACTCCACATTCAATCTTCAGTGTGTCAACATGTCCTGTTCATTTTCTGGACATACCTTTGGATCACATCTTTGGATCATATTCTAAGGTAATTTGGATATCTTATCTATTTATTGTTCATGTATATCATTTGTAGATATAACTTGTAAACTGAGGGGCAAAAGAAACGTCCCCAAAGTAAAATTGTAAAAAACATTTCTTCTGTTTTCGTTATGACGGAAATTTATTTAGGAACACGTCTCCCGAACGCATCCCCACGTCTCACCGAAAGGAAATCCACGTGGAGTTTTTTGTAAGCATGAAAATTGCTTTTATTCACGTTTTTTGCATGCTTCTGTGGAAACATACCCGTATGAAAGTACAGTATAAAAATGATGCTCGACTGTTCGAATTCATCACTTCAATACGTTGGACACAAAGAACATGCCTCGACTCACGGCAGAACAGAGAGAACGAGCTATTGGGATGTTGCAGCTGGGTGCTTCTCACAGTCACGTTGCAAGAATCATGGGTTGCAGCAAGAAAACCATCACCAGACTGATGACACGCTTCAGAACAACAGGTCGGACTGCAGACAGGCCTAGGACAGGAGACCACCCGTAACCACCCCTCAGGAAGACCGCCATTTACGGGTGCTTCACTTGCGCAACAGATTCCTGACTGTGACGTCATCAGCAACAACCAGCCTTACCCATCCAGTCAGTAGAAGGACCATATCCAGACGACTCCGCCGATTCGGTATCAGAGCCTACAGACCATTCCGGGGCGTGACGTTAACGCGTGAACATCGACGTCGTCGATTGGCTTGGGCACGTAGAGTTCGGCAGTGGCAGCCGCGGAACTGGCGCCGGGTACTCTTCAGTGACGAGAGCCGCTTCCAGTTGAACAAAGCTGATGGTCGGGTACGAGTCTACAGATCGTCGGAACGAACGCACAGCACGTTGTTGCGTTCAGGAAGTTGAGACGTTTGGCGGCGGTAGTGTGATGGTGTGGGGAATTTGTGGCGAGAGGAAGACTGACTTGTTGGTGATAGAGGGAAACCTGAATGCCCGTCGATACATTGATGTTGTTTTACGACCTGTCGTGTTACCCTTCCTCCAGCAGAATCGAGGCGTGTTGTTGCAGCAGGATAACGCTACTCCCCACACTGCTGTTGTTACCCGGAACTTCCTGAACAACAACAACGTAAACGTCATTCCTTGGCCAGCAAGATCCCCCGATTTATCACCTATTGAGCACCTATGGGATCATCTCGGCCGTCAGGTGAAGCAACGTCAACATCCCCCACAGACAAGAAACGCTTTGGCTCAAGCTCTACAGGAAGAATGGCGTCGCATCCAACATCACGTGATCAGACGTCTTGTGCACTCTGCACGACGTCGTGTGGCAGCATGTATCGCTGCAAGAGGTGGACACACTCGCTACTGAGGAGTTTGACACTCAAAGACACTCTGTCAGTACTGATGTGCATGTGTTGTCATGATCGACAACCGGACATTTGAACCTCCTGTGAAAAACGTCACAAAAACTCTACTTACAGCAAATTGTTTCAATTGTTCTGTAATGACAGTCTGCATAATATGTTCAAAAATTATATCAAACATTTCAACATTGAATTGCACGTGTTTGTATCATTTTATGATACAAAAATGATCGGGGACGTTTCTTTTGCCCCTCAGTTTAGTTGTATCAGTGTGTGTTAGTCTTAAATTAGTACTGTGAAGTTGGTGATAAATACTCTACATTCATTATAATGTAATATTAGTAACATGATTATTAAAAGGCAAGGTTAACCACGTGAGCATGAGATGAATGGATGAACACAAGTATAGCTTTGTAATCATAAATGGGTGAATGAAAATAAGCACGAATGAATGAATGAATGAATGGTCTTATTTTGCATTGTTTTATATCTTGCTCAGCTACAGCCAAGTTTGTGTTTGATTACTGTATCAGTGCTGAGAATGCTTTTGTATATGTTCATCATTAGCATGTCTGTATATATTATTGTTATTTTCTCTACAGGCAAACATTTAATACAGATACAGCAGCGTCCCCAGGTGTGAAATAAACCTAGGCCCACACACCTGGTAGGTTTATATGTTGTATATATGTCATGTATATCAAATGAAATACATTTTGTACACAGTAATTGTTTACTGAAGCAACTATTTTGTAATGTTATGACATATGTACGAATTATATGTGTATATCTGTGTTTGGATATGTGTATATTGCTGCATTTATTATATTGTACACCTGATTGTTTCAGGGTTGTCGGTTTCACCTATACCATATCTCCAATAAATCATCGGCCATTGAAGAACAACAAAAGTAGCGTCTGTTGTCTGTGCGTGACTGACGCAGTCCTGCTACATATTGATCAAGTTCAGGTTCTACCTTACATAGTTCAATCATAATGTGTTATTATTGTTTACCGATTACAAAATACGGATGCAGTAAAGTGGTTTGGGCTCACCCCGGCACAGTTCGGCTGGTACTGTTCATCACCAGCCAGTGTCCTCACCCCGATACAGTTAGGCTGGTATTGTTCATCACCAGCCAGTGTCCTCACCGCGGCACAGTTAGGCTGGTATTGTTCATCACCAGCCAGTGTCCTCACCCCGATACAGTTAGGCTGGTATTGTTCATCACCAGCCAGTGTCCTCACCGCGGCACAGTTAGGCTGGTATTGTTCATCACCAGCCAGTGTCCTCACCCCGGTACAGTTCGGCTGGTATTGTTCATCACCAGCCAGTGTCCTCGCCCCGGTACAGTTAGGCTGGTATTGTTCATCACCATCCGTGACGCCTGGACCACTCCATGACGCCCGATACAGGCCTAGGGTTATACCATACCAGGACCAGTCCATGACGCCCAATAGTCCTACTGTTTCACTATTCACGCCAACTTGATCCAAGCCGCACGTCCTACTGTTTCACTATTCACGCCAACTTGATCCAAGCCGCATGTATTACTGTTTCACTATTCACACCAACTTCATCCAAGCCGTAGATCCTACTGTTTCACTCTTCACACCAACTTGATCCAAGCCACACGTATTACTGTTTCACTATTCACATCAACTTCATCCAAGCCACATGTCCTACTGTTTCACTATTCACACCAACTTCATCCAAGCCGCAGATCCTACTGTTTCACTATTCACACCAACTTGATCCAAGCCACACGTATTACTGTTTCACTATTCACACCAACTTCATCCAAGCCACATGTCCTACTGTTTCACTATTCACACCAACTTCATCCAAGCCGCAGATCCTACTGTTTCACTATTCACACCAACTTGATCCAAGCCACACGTATTACTGTTTCACTATTCACACCAACTTCATCCAAGCCACATGTCCTACTGTTTCATTATTCACACCAACTTCATCCAAGTCGCACGTATTACTGTTTCACTATTCACACCAACTTGATCCAAGCCGCAGATCCTACTATTTCACTCTTCACACTAACTTGATTAAAGCCGCACGTCCTACTGTTTCATTATTCACACCAACTTGATTCAAGCCGCACGTATTACTGTTTCACTATTCACACCAACTTGATCCAAGCCGCACGTATTACTGTTTCACTATTCACGCTAACTTCATCCAAGCCGCACGTCCTACTGTTTCACTATTCACACCAACATGATCCAAGTCGCATGTATTACTGTTTCACTATTCACACCAACTTCATCCAAGCCGTAGATCCTACTGTTTCACTATTCACACCAACTTCATCCAAGCCACACGTATTACTGTTTCACTATTCACACCAACTTGATCTAAGCCACATGTCCTACTGTTTCACTATTCACACCAACTTCATCCAAGCCGCAGATCCTACTGTTTCACTTTTCACACCAACTTGATCCAAGCCACACGTATTACTGTTTCACTATTCACACCAACTTCATCCAAGCCACATGTCCTACTGTTTCACTATTCACACCAACTTCATCCAAGCCACATGTCCTACTGTTTCACTATTCACACCAACTTGATCCAAGCCGCAGATCCTACTGTTTCACTATTCACACCAACTTGATCCAAGCCACACGTATTACTGTTTCACTATTCACACCAACTTCATCCAAGCCACATGTCCTACTGTTTCACTATTCACACCAACTTCATCCAAGCCACATGTCCTACTGTTTCACTATTCACACCAACTTCATCCAAGCCGCAGATCCTACTGTTTCACTATTCACACCAACTTGATCCAAGCCACACGTATTACTGTTTCACTATTCACACCAACTTCATCCAAGCCACATGTCCTACTGTTTCATTATTCACACCAACTTCATCCAAGTCGCACGTATTACTGTTTCACTATTCACACCAACTTGATCCAAGCCGCAGATCCTACTATTTCACTATTCACACTAACTTGATTAAAGCCGCACGTCCTACTGTTTCATTATTCACACCAACTTGAGTTCAAGCCGCACACTCCGTACTGTTTCACTATTCACACCAACTTGATCCAAGCCGCACGTATTACTGTTTCACTATTCACGCTAACTTCATCCAAGCCGCACGTCCTACTGTTTCACTATTCACACCAACTTGATCCAAGTCGCATGTATTACTGTTTCACTATTCACACCAACTTCATCCAAGCCGTAGTTCCTACTGTTTCACTATTCACACCAACTTCATCCAAGCCACACGTATTACTGTTTCACTATTCACACCAACTTGATCTAAGCCACATGTCCTACTGTTTCACTATTCACACCAACTTCATCCAAGCCGCAGATCCTACTGTTTCACTTTTCACACCAACTTGATCCAAGCCACACGTATTACTGTTTCACTATTCACACCAACTTCATCCAAGCCACATGTCCTACTGTTTCACTATTCACACCAACTTCATCCAAGCCGCAGATCCTACTGTTTCACTATTCACACCAACTTCATCCAAGCCGCAGATCCTACTGTTTCACTATTCACACCAACTTGATCCAAGCCACACGTATTACTGTTTCACTATTCACACCAACTTCATCCAAGCCACATGTCCTACTGTTTCACTATTCACACCAACTTCATCCAAGCCGCAGATCCTACCGTTTCACTATTTACACCAACTTCATCCAAGCCACACGTATTACTGTTTCACTATTCACACCAACTTGATCCAAGCCGCACGTATTACTGTTTCACTATTCACACCAACTTCATCCAAGCCGCACGTATTACTGTTTCACTATTCACGCCAACTTCATCCAAGCCACACGTATTACTGTTTCACTATTCACACCAACTTCATCCAAGCCGCACGTATTACTGTTTCACTATTCACACCAACTTCATCCAAGCCGCAGATCCTACTGTTTCACTATTCACACCAACTTGATCCAAGCCACACGTCCTACTGTTTCACTATTCACACCAACTTGATCCAAGCCGCACGTATTACTGTTTCACTATTCACACCAACTTCATCCAAGCCGCAGATCCTACTGTTTCACTATTCACACCAACTTGATCCAAGCCGCACGTCCTACTGTTTCACTATTCACACCAACTTCATCCAAGCCGCAGATCCTACTGTTTCACTATTCACACCAACTTCATCCAAGCCGCAGATCCTACTGTTTCACTATTCACACCAACTTGATCCAAGCCACACGTATTACTGTTTCACTATTCACACCAACTTCATCCAAGCCACATGTCCTACTGTTTCACTATTCACACCAACTTCATCCAAGCCGCAGATCCTACCGTTTCACTATTTACACCAACTTCATCCAAGCCACACGTATTACTGTTTCACTATTCACACCAACTTCATCCAAGCCGCACGTATTACTGTTTCACTATTCACACCAACTTCATCCAAGCCGCACGTATTACTGTTTCACTATTCACGCCAACTTCATCCAAGCCACACGTATTACTGTTTCACTATTCACACCAACTTCATCCAAGCCGCACGTATTACTGTTTCACTATTCACACCAACTTCATCCAAGCCGCAGATCCTACTGTTTCACTATTCACACCAACTTGATCCAAGCCACACGTCCTACTGTTTCACTATTCACACCAACTTGATCCAAGCCGCACGTATTACTGTTTCACTATTCACACCAACTTCATCCAAGCCGCAGATCCTACTGTTTCACTATTCACACCAACTTGATCCAAGCCGCACGTCCTACTGTTTCACTATTCACGCCAACTTCATCCAAGCCGCAGATCCTACTGTTTCACTATTTACGCCAGCTCAATCCAATCTGCACACCCTACTGTTTCACTATTCATGGCAAATTGATCAGAGCTGCACACACTACTGTTTCACTACTTACTCCAACTTGATCCAATCCGTAGACCCTACTGTTTCACTATTCACGCCAACTTGATCCAATCCGCAGACCCTAGTGTTTCACTATTCACGCCAACTTGATTCAAGCCGTAGACCCTATTGTTTCACTATTTACGCCAACTTGATCCAATCTGCACACCCTTCTGTTTAAATATTCATGCCAAATTGATCTGAGCCGCACACCCTACTGTTTCGCTGTTTACGCTGTGAGGTTGTTCCCGGTATTTGGACAGCATCGCACGAACGCATCCATCAAGAGCGTGCGCCTGCACGTGGACTCGTCAACTGTGTTGTGTGATTGTTTCTCAATTGTAGTCAGTCTCGTCTTTGTCTTCGTCAAGTAAACGTCTGTTATTTGTACACCTGTGTTGCGTGTTATGTGGGCCTGAAGACCTTACAATGGTGGCAGCGGTTGGATAGTGTGGACTTTGAAGGAAGTGCGACTTTGTGAAGAATTTCACGGAATGTGCTCTTCATCAAACTGTGACGTGAGTTTGTTCCATTTTGCCATTTTGACCTTGTGGTTGAACTTTTTCGTCTTCTGTGACTTTGAACATTTAAGCAAGAATACTCTTCATTTCATCATGGCTGAAGGTGGTACAAGTCAAGAACATTCTGGCGATATCAAACATTTCAAAATTCCTCTGTTTGATCCCAAACGGTCAACGTTTGCGAACTGTATTGAAAATGTGTATGAAGTGAAAGCTTTGGGCCAAAACTGGAACTCTGATAAACAGTTACGTGGCTTAGCTTTAGTACTTCCTGCAGGGTTTTGCTCACGAGTATTCAACGATGTTTCTGATGAAAACAAAACTAATTATGCAAGTCTGAAAGCCGCTTTGATTAAAGAACTTGATAGAACCCAAGAGCGTACTCAAACTGCTGCTAGGGGCAGTTCAGAGACATGTGTCAAAAACCCCATGAATCCATTGATGATTTCGCCCACCGTCTTCAGGTTAAGGTTGATGAAACATACCCCTTATTCGCAAAAAGCAAACAAAAATGAAAAAAAGATTTTTTGATGGCTTGTCAAGTGAGAAATTGAGAGAACTGAACATTGCCATTTGTCAACAATCTAAATCTCCAAAATTTGATGCTCTTGTAGACATGGCTAGAAGTCTTGCAGGTTCTCCGTGTGAGGACAGTGATAAGTCTGTGTTTCTTATCAAGTGCAATTATTGCAAGAAGCCAGGTAACAAGGAGCGACAGTGTTACAAGAAGAAACGGGATTTAGGTTCATCAAATAGTCGTAGCAAGTTTTGTTTCTTAAAGTCAGCAGCTGAATGTCGTGATACAGAGTCGAGTGATATGTCAAAGTACAGAAACATTCGGTGTTACAACTGTCGAAAATATGGACACATTGCGACTAAATGTCCAGATAAATCCCATGTACATTGTGTTTCTTCAGACACCAACAGTAACTTTCCCTCAATTCCTCAAAATTCACCAACCACACAAATCCGTCTTGGTAGCGAGTCTTTCACTGCAATCATAGATAGTGGAGCTAGCGTCTCGTGCATAAGTGTGTCTTTGCTTAAGAAAGCTTTTCCAAATGGTGTTTGTCTAGGAGAGACAAAATCTATATTAACTGATCTGTCGGGTTCTTTGTGCGTTATCGGTGTGTTCGATACAACTATACAGATCAGTGGTGAAATCCATGATAGTAGATTCCATGTGTTGGATGTTCGTGATGACCATTTGTTGCTAGGATGGGACTTTGTGTGTAGGTTTGAGGAAGTAGTCATTAAGCCAAAGGAAAAGTCAGCGGACTTTAAACATCTAGTTACTGATGGAAGCGTACACAAGGTTCATATTGCTGAAGGTACTACTATTCCACCAAGAAGTCAAGCAATCTTGAGAGTAGCTATTAGTCAGTCAAATACTGTGGCCGAACATGTGATGATAGAAAAACATTCTGAGTTTGAATCTAGGACTGGGTTGATAGTTGGTAGATCTGTTTCTTGAACTGATGATGCTTATGTTGCCGTTATGAATCCCGATGTTGTCAACAAGCGTGTTTATAGGTGTCAGACAGTAGGCCAGGCGTCTAACATTGCCGGCAATCTGCCTGTGAATGATTCTGTGTCTTCGGATTCTAGTTCCACAAATTGGAATATAGGTCCTATTGACAATGAACACAAGTCAAAATTATGCAGTTTGTTGAAGCAATATGAGAAAAACATATTTTGTGGGTTAGGTTTTGTGAAAGACTTTACCTATGAACTGAACCTGAAGGAAGATGCTGATCTGTCAAGTGCGACATGGTCGACGGCAGTTCGGTCCCCATATTGATGACATTATCGACAAACAGACACAATCTATGATTGAGCAGGACATAGTTGAACCAAGTAACTCTACTGTATTATCACCAATCGTTTTGGTACGCAAATCTGATTCAACTCTGAGATTTTGTCTGGACCTACGCGCTATAAACAAGCAGATAAAAGATGATTTTTTTCCTTTGATGTCTCCAAGTGAAGCACTTATGAGACTTAAAAATTCAAAATATTTCAGCACACTTGACATGAATGCAGCGTATAACCAGATAAATCTTGCCGAACAATCTCGTCCTCTCACTGCATTTCAAACAAGCTCAGGTGTTTACCAGTTCAAACGAATGTGTTTCGGATTAAAGACTGCGCCATTAGCCTTTCAGCGTACGATGCATGTAGTACTAGGTGGCTTAACTCGTGATCATGTTTTGGTGTATTTGGACGATGCGTTAGTCCATTCCAGTACAGCTGATGAACATTTGGACAGTTTGAGACAGGTATTTGAAAAAGTTGCATCCACTGGTGTTACTTTGAGGCCAGACAAATGTTTTTTCTTCATGGAGAGTGTCCAATATCTAGGTTATGAGATTTCTGCTTCAGGTGTGAGTCCAGGAAAGAAAGGTTTGGAAGCAATCAGGCAGTTCCCGGTTCCGACTTCATGGGAAGCAGTTCGTTCGTTGGTAGGCCTTGCAACGTACTTTCAGAGGTTCATTCCAAATTGTTCAGATCTTATTATGTCTCTCAGTCGTGTTGTTGAAAAGCGTGTCTACTGTTGGCAGTCGCCACATCAGGAATCTTTTGATAGGCTCAAGTTGATCTTGACGTCTTACCCTGTTTTGAAACATCCTGATTTTAGTGCAGAGGCGTCGCAATTCATAATACAAACAGATGCTAGTAAGACAGGTTTAGCGGGAGTGCTTTTGCAAGATGACCATCCCATCAGTTATGCTTCAAAGAAACTTTCCAAAACTGAACGAAATTATTCCACTATCCACCGAGAAGCACTGGCGATAATTTGGGCTGTTAGGAATTTTCGACCCTATGTGTTCGGGAAGACGTTTCGTTTGAGAACAGATCATAAACCTCAGACATACATTTTGAAATCAATCAGAGAAATTCGCCAGATGGAGTTTAGAACTTTCTGATTACTCATTTGACACTGATCACATTCCAGGGAATGAAAACATTCCAAGTGATATTTTGAGTCGTAAGCCTGTTGAAGACGCCAATGAATTACCAGTGTTAGCTGTGACTAGAGGTCAAGAAAAACGACGTGATATTATTCTCAAAGCACATGTACTGGGTCACTTTGGTATAAAAAGAACATGGCAATTAGCACAAAAAGTTGATTCTTCAGTTACACAACGCGAGGTAGCTGAAATAGTGGAGAAATGTACTGTGTGTATAGAGGGTCCACATGCTATAGCAAGATCTCCGTTAAGTGTTACTGTTACTGCTTCGCGTCCTTGGAAGGTTCTTCATTGTGATTTTGTTGGCCCACTTCCACGTTCGTCTTGTGGTT
Organism: Haliotis rubra; assembly: GCF_003918875.1. NCBI lineage: Eukaryota > Metazoa > Mollusca > Gastropoda > Lepetellida > Haliotidae > Haliotis > Haliotis rubra. The sequence goes on along the minus strand of NW_025767113.1, from coordinate 4,050 downwards.
ATTTGTATGTGTTAACATGTTTAGATGATTTGAGTAGGATGTTTTTCACCTTTCCATTTCGTACGGCGACGACATCTAGTGCAACAACAGTGCTTGAACGTCTGTTTTCCATATTTGGCTCACCCACTGTTTTACATATGGATAAAGGTACTGTTTTTACATCAAAAGAGTTTTGTGTGTTTACTTCCAAGTTGGGAGTTAGATGCAGTTATACTCCAGTTGCTAGACCTCCGGCAAATCCAGTTGAAAGAGCTCACAGAACATTAAAAAACTTCTTTAGTGAAAACAGCAGAGTGTGACAAAACGTGGGACAGAGTTTTGCTAGAAATTGTGTTAGCACATAATTCGTTGTTGAATCGTACCACGGGTTTCGCTCCCTATTTTGTTATGTTTGGCCGTAACAGCTTGATTCATCAATTAGTGTCAGACGAAGTTTCCTCTGTGGGGGAGGAGATGGATAGCTGTGTAGAGGTGTGGGATATGTGTGTCGAATCCCATACGTCGGCTAAACTACATCGTCAGGAGCAGACATCACACATAGTGTCAAGGATGTTTAATGTTGGTGATCGTGTTTCAGTCAAAATATTAGGAGACACAGTTCAAGAAACAACATTTCAAGTCCGGATTTGTGGTATCCAAGTGTTATGGTGAGTTCCTACAAGTCAAGTCATCTGATCGTTCATCGAGAGAAACAGTCGTCGTTAGTGTTGATCAAGTCGTGCCAGACCTTTCTTGAGAGGGGAGGGATGTTGGGTTGTTCCCGGTATTTGGACAGCATCGCACGAACGCATCCACCAAGAGCGTGCGCCTGCATGTGGACTCGTCAACTGTGTTGTGTGATTGTTTCTCAATTGTAGTCAGTCTCGTCTTTGCCTTCGTCAAGTAAACGTCTGTTATTTGTACTCCTGTGTTGCATGTTATGTGGGCCTAAAGACCTTACAACGCCAACTTTATCCAAGCCGTAGACCCTACTGTTTCACTATTCACGCCAACTTGATCCAAGCCGCAGACCCTACCGTTAATCTTTTCACACCAACTTGATTCAAGCCATAGACCCTACTGTTTCGCTATTTTACGCCAACTTGGTCAAATCCGCAGATCCTACTGTTTCACTATTTCCATCAACTTGATCCAAACCGCACACCCTACTGTTTCACTATTCCCGCCAACTTCATCCAAGCCGTAGAACCGACTGTTTCACTATTCACCCCAACTTCATCCAAGCCGCAGATCCTAATGTTTCACTATTCACGCAAACTTGATCCAAGCCACACACCCTACTGTTTCACTATTTACGCCAATTTGATCCAAGCCGCACACCCTACTGTTTCACTATTTACACCTACTTCATCCAAGCCACACCCCCTACTGTTTCACTATTTACGCCAATTTGAGCCAAGCCACACACCCTACTGTTTCACTATTCACGCCAACTTGATCCAAGCCACACACCCTACTGTTTCACTATTCACACTTACTTGATCCAAGTCACACACCCTACTGTTTCACTATTTACACCAACTTGATCCAAGCCACACACCCATACTGTTTCACGCACCCTACTGTTTCACTATTTACACCAACTTTCGGCTATCCAAGCCACGCACCCTACTCTTTCACTGTTTACACCAACTATTCCAAGCCACAACACCCTTCTGTTTCAGCTTTCATCCAAGCCACACACCTTTCACTGCCAAACTCTTTCACCTGTTGATCCGGCACACACCTATTCACTATTTACGCCAACTTGAGCCAAGCCACACACCCTACTGTTTCACTATTCACGCAAACTTGATCCAAAGCCACACACCCTACTGTTTCACTATTCACACCAACTTGATCCAAGCCACACCCAGCTGATTCACTAACGCCACACTTACTTGTTTCACTATTCACACCAACTTCAAACCATCCAAGCCACACACCCTACTGTTTCACTGTTTACGCCAATTTGATTCAAACCACACACCCTACTGTTTCACTATTTACACCAAATTGATTCAAGCCACTACATAACCCTGCTGTTTCACTATTTACGCCAACTCTTGATCCAAGCCACACCCCTACTGTTTCACTATTCACCCCAACTTGATCCAAGCCACACGCCCTACTGTTTCACTATTTACGCCAACTTGATCCAAGCCACACACCCTACTGTTTCACTATTTACGCCTACTTGACCCAAAGCCACGCACCCTACTGTTTCACTATTTACGCCAACTTGATCCAAGCCACACGCCCTTCTGTTTCACTATTTACGCCTACTTGATCCAAGCCATGCACCCTTCTGTTTCACTTTTCACGCCAACCTGATCCAAGCCACACTGTTTCACTTTTTTACGCCTACTTGATCCAAGCCCGACACCCTACTGTTTCGCTATTCACGCCTACTTGGTCCAAGCCACACACCCTACTGTTCACTATTCACTCCAACTTGATCTAAAACCGCAGGTCCTACTGTTTCGCTATGCACGCCAACTTGGTCCAAGCTGCACACAGCGGCACATAAAGCCGATGGTCAGCAGAACGCCTTCACTTGAACATCAGAGCCTTTTGCCGATTAGCTTGGATGACATTCATTTCTGTGCGTCAAGAAGTCTTTGTCCTGAACCATGAACATGGAAATTGACATTTTGCTTGTGTCCAACATCCGTGGCTGGCTTTTGAATACAGCGGAAAGGGGTTAAGACTTGCTATACAAGTGGGTCTTCAGACAAGTACATGTGTGATAAACTGATACAATTCTATCACGGAGCCCCACCCCGTGGGCATTACTTCAGCCATAGACCATGTGGGTATTCACATCATGATTAATAAATATAGACAAAAAATATTGCAAAATAGAATCAACTGAGATCGGTGGCGTCTATTATTGGTGTCATTTTTGTTACTTTTGTTTCAAATCAAGGATTTCTTCTTTTTGTTTATTCGTCTTTTTTAAGGTATAAAACCATCAAATGTCATAGATATATAAATCATGCATTTGTATGCAGAGTTTGTCGGTATCTCACATTGACAAGCATATTATAACAAATGACATTGTAGGAAAGAGGGTCGGTTGTACGTTAATATCTATCAAACAATTGATGGCAATCAGACCAGAATCTAACATATTTTGTAAAATTACAAGATGGCATGCGTTCTCTCGATATTGTAAACTTTACTTATTTCCTTTCTGATCATATCGAAACCTGGTGTACAAGTATATAACCGTATTTCAAAAAGAGTAAATTTGACAACTGTTATCAGAATATGAAGGACATTGTTCCTATTTTCAGGGAATCATCTTATTGATATCCAATGTGATATTTGTTTTGGTTCTTATCCAATTTGAAAATTGATTAAAGAGTTCAGAGTCATCATTGGTGTCTATACCACCTGCATTGTTTGTTTGATGTGTTACCTGTGGTACCTGTGTTCTCCATGGCACTTGCATGGTTTGTTTGATGTGTTACCTGTGTCATCTGTGTTGTCTATACCACCTGCATTGTTTGTTTGATGTGTTACCTGTGTCATCTGTGTTGTCTATACCACATGCCTGGTTTGTTTGATGTGTTACCTGTGGTACCTGTGTTGTCTATACTACCTGCATGGTTTGTTTGATGTGTTACCTGTGTCATCTGTGTTGTCTATACCACCTGCATTGTTTGTTTGATGTGTTACCTGTGTCATCTGTGTTGTCTATACCACATGCCTGGTTTGTTTGATGTGTTACCTGTGGTACCTGTGTTGTCTATACTACCTGCATGGGTTTGTTTGATGTTTGTGGTATGTGTGTTACCTGGTTTGTTTGATGTGTTACCTGTGTCATGTGTGTTGTTTATGCCTGTGTTGTCTATACTACCTGCATGGTTTGTTTGATGTGTTACCTGTGTTACCTGTGTTGTTTATGCCACCTGCCTGGTTTGTTTGATGTGTTACCTGTGGTACCTGTGTTGTCTATACTACCTGCATGGTTTGCTTGATGTGTTACCTGTGGTACCTGTGTTGTTTATGCCACCTGCCTGGTTTGTTTGATGTGTTACCTGTGGTACCTGTGTTGTCTATACT